>NC_090647.1:551676109-551773609 GCF_040937935.1 Hyperolius riggenbachi
CCATAGTCATAATCTCTATATTATTTTAATGTATTTATATAGCATTTTACAGAGTAAAGTCATGTCACTGACTGTGCTCAGAGGAGCTCACACTCTAATCCTACCATAGTCATAGTGTAATGTCCTACCACATTATTATTATGTATTTATATAGCACTGACATCTTCTGCAGCACTTTACAGAGTACATAGTTATGTCACTGACTGTCCTCAGAGGAGCTCACACTCTAATCCTACTATAGTCATAGTGTAATGTCCTACCATATTATTATTATGTATTTATATAGTACTGACATCTTCTGCAGCACATTACAGAGTACATAGTCATGTCACTGACAGTCCTCAGAGGAGCTCAAAGTCTAATCCTACCATAGTCATACTCTAATGTCCTACTATATTATTATTATGTATTTATATAGCACTGATATCTTCTGCAGCACATTACAGAGTACATAGTCATGTCACTGACTGTCCTCAGAGGAGTTCACAATCTAATCCTACCATAGTCATAGTCTAATGTCCTACCATATTATTATTATGTATTTATATAGCAGTGACACCTTTCTAGCACTTTACAGAGTACATAGTCATGTCACTGACTGTCCTCAGAGGAGCTCAAAAACCTAATCAGTACCATGGCCGGCCTTTGACCTGAATGACTGGAGCGGCCGCTCAGGGCGCCAACTTCTAGAGGGGGGGGGGGCGCACATGATGTGCATTCAACTGGCCCTGGCAGCATTTCGACCTGCTGGCTGCGGGTCCGTCTGTGGCTGCTGCGAATGGTAGCTCCACCCCCTGGTGCCGCTGGGGGTTATGGGGCAAAGACCCTAGGAACCTGCTGCTGCCTCTTGCTGAGTCTGTGTGAGCCGTGCATGTCAGTAGCCCCGCCCCTTGCTCACAGGCGATGTCTGCGCTGTGCACTAATCAAAGAGAGACCTGCTTGTCATTCCTGACTCCTGGCCAGCTTCTGTCCCCAGCTACAAGCAGGAAAAGTAAGATTCTCCAACTGCCTCCCGGTTGGGGAAGTGGGGGCGGTACCTATATATGCTAAAGGGGGATCTGCTTGTATACTATACACTATTTATCTGTCTAACTATATACACTAAAAGGGGATTTGTTTATACATACTAAAGGGGGGATCTGCCTATATACAACAAAGGGGGGGAGGGGGAATCTGCCTATATACACTAAAGAGGGATCTGCCTATATATACTAAAGGGGGGGGGGGGGGGAGAATCTGCTTACATACACTAAAAGGGGGGGGGATCTGCCTATATACACTAAAAAGGATCTGCCTATATATACTAATGGGTGGATCTGCCTGTATACACTAAAAGGGGCAGGGGGGTATCTGCCTATATTCACCAAAGGGGGAATCTGCCTATATACACTAAAAGAGGATCTTGCACATGTGTGTGCATAACTGGGTGTGTGCGCGCATGCAAATAGGATGAAGGGGGGGGGGGGCACCAAAATCTGGTTGTGCTCAGGGCGCTGTGAAACCTAAGGCCGGCCCTGATCAGTACCATAGTCATAGTCTAATGTTCTACCATATTATTGTTGTATATTTATGTTATATAGCACTAACATCTTCTGCAGCACTTTATAGAGTACATAGTCATGTATTGTCTTCAGAGGAGCTCACAATCTAATCCTACCATAGTCACAGTCTATTGTCACAACTATATTATTATTATGTATCAATAAAGCACATCTTCTGCAGCGCTTTACAGAGTACATAGTAATTTCATGGTCTATCCATAGAGGAGCTCACAATATAATCTCTGTCATAGTCATTGTATAATGTTATTATTATTATTAATATTATTATGTATTTACGGTATATAGCACTGACATCTTCTGCAGCACTTTACAGAGTACATAGTCATGTCACCGACTGTCTTTGGAGGAGCTCACAATCTAATCCCTGCCATAGTCATCGTTTAGTTTCCTACCAAATTATTGTTATATATTTACATAGCACTAACATCTTCTGCAGCACTTTACAGAGTACAAATTAATTTTTATAGCACTGATTTTTGGACAATGGCATATTTTCACATCTAGAATTATACACTGAAACACAGATTAAGTGTTTGATTTTGTTTTAATTGTCTCTTTTAATTATTGAATTTACAGATTACACTCAAAGCCAAAGTATCCCAGAAATAGTTTGTTCCAGTAGATATAACATTACAGTAATACACGACAAGCCGTTTGAATTAGAAAGTTGCTATAAAAATTAAAGCCTGTGTGCCCAATCTTCATTATAAAGCCATGTGGTGTCTATCAGGCTGGATAAACCCAAATATCCAGAAATGGCCTGGATGATCCCGCAGGGTTAGGCCCGGTTCACATTAGCGTTCCAGGTCCGGCTTCCCCGGACCCGGAACGCTCCGTACACAGCAGATGGTGAATGGATACATTGTTAATCAATGTATCCATTCACACTCGTGCGCCGTCCGGATCCGATCCGGGAACGCAGCTCCGGGACGATCCGGCTTTTTTTCCAACATGCTCTATTTTTCAGTCCGTCCCGGTGCGGCTGCGGACCCGAGCCAGATATGCGGCCCATGCTGTGCAATGAGAAACAGATGTTTCTCATCACACTGGCAATAGGACCGGATGCTTCCAGCACCGGTCCTATGCCACTTGGGGGGCCCGGACTACACGCCGGTATCCCCCATGTTTGCGGTGCCTTTCCGGCACTGCAAAGTATCTAGTTCCGGCTACTTTATTGTAGCCGGAACTGATACATTCCGGATCCGCAACTTGTGCCGCCTTGTGGCCACCGCAGAGACCCGTATGGTCTCTTTGCGGCCCCCGGACCCTTGCGGACTCGAACCGCAAGTGTGAATGGGGCCTTATAGAGGGACATCATGATGAGGCTTTTCTGTCCCTGAAGTCAGGCATTTAAGGAGTTAAAGCCACCTCTGCCATTTGCTGCGTGAGCACTTACCCTCCCACTCAGAAAAGGATTAAGATGAAATGGGGCCCTAGGCAAGATAGCAGTTTTTGCCCACTGCTGATGGTCACCTGGCTTTTTTTGTAAGATTTTGTGGGTGCTAGGGGCTTAGCTAGCACCCACAAAATCTTACAAAAAAAAGGCAGGTGATCATCAGCAGTGGGCAAAAACTGCTATTTTTAAAGAGAAACTCCGACCAAACATTGAACTTTATCCCAATCAGTAGCTGATATCCCCTTTTACATGAGAAATCTATTCCTTTTCACAAACAGACCATTAGGGGGCACTGTATATTGTGGTGAAACTCCTCCCACAAGAAACTCCTCCCACAAGAAAAGTACGCACTTTTTTGGCAGTTTCCTGTCTGTGAACCTTGTTGCATTGTGGGAAATAGCTTTTTACAGCTGTTTCCAACTGCCAAAAACCATGTAGCAGCTACATCACCTGCCAACAGTAAAAATGTTCACTGGAGTTCCTCTTTAAGTCCAGGCCCTAGGCAACTGCCTAGGTTTGTCTTATGGACGATCCGGCTCTGCTCCCACTTATTTGTGAGTACACTTACCCTCCCACTTGTTTTTTTTTAAAAGAGAATTTTTATTAAATTTTTAAATAAGTAACAAATCATGTCCTTTCAGAAGGTTTAGTAATTCAGCTGGGTTACATTAGATGCATTATAATTACCGTGACATCAATCAGAGCAGTGACAAAACTATCTAGATACATTCAATAGTTATTGAAGAGATATGTCTGAGGAAAGATTTACATAAGTCAGAGGTATATTGATTATAGAATCAGTGTTTGATGCGTTTCCAGCATAAGTATCACCATAATTAAGCTTGTATAAGGTCCTGCACAGTGGCCGTGATGTTAAGATTCGGGATAATGGAGTCTGTTGCTTTTACCCATCTATTCCATACTTTGTCAAATTTTTGAAACTGGTTACGTGATTGATATGTGAGTTTGTATAGTGGTAAAGCATCATTAATCAACTTTTTCCAGTTGGATAGGGAAGGTGGCACAGAAAGTTTCCAATTAAGTATTATTAATTTCCTAGCGTAGTATAGGAGTATGCGGATTAAGGACAATTGATGTTTATTACATGGAATATCTCCTATGATCCCCAGTAGGCATAATTTTAGGTCCAAAGTAATTGGTAGATTTAATGAGTCCCTCATGAATTGCAGTACTGACTTCCAGTATTGATTGACCATTGGACAGGACCATACACAATGTATGAAATCTGCATTACTCAGTTTACATTTAAAGCATCCATTACTCGACATAGGTTGCATTTTAGAAAGTCTCAATAGGGAGAGATATGCTTGGTGGAACCATTTGGTATTTATTAGTTTGTCCTGGGAAGCAATAACTGTTTTAGTATAAAAATCCATATGTTCCTCCCAGTGTTCTGTTGTTATCGTAGGATCAGCTATTAGCCATTTTTCTCTAGTAGCATATGGTTCACAGGTGGTATTATTTGTTATCAGGAAACTATACAAGGTAGAAATCTGCTTGGATCTGTCTTTGTTCAAAAGTTGTTTCTCTAATTCTGATGGGGATAGTGTTACATTTACTAGACCAAGTTGCATTTTCAGGGCATGTCGTAGTTGGAAATATCGAAATAGAGCCTGTTTCGGGAGACCAAATTCGGATCTGAGAGTTAAGAAGCTTTTAAATGCACCCTCTGCATATAATTGCGAGAGGTATTTAATGTCGTATTTATACCAAAAGGCAATATCTGGGATGGTGGATAATTCAGGTAGGTTTTCATTGCCCCACCCTCCCACTTGTTAGTAGCCCTTACCCTCCCACTTGCAGGGTCGTTTCTTGGGCAGTGCAGGCAGGGCGACCACCCTGAGCGCAGACCGGCAAGTAGAAGAAGGGGGGCACAGGCAGAAGGACATAACCGCTAGGGAGCTGGTGATGTGTGGTGCAGCCAAATGGAAGAAGAAAGAAGATTACCAGCATGATCACCTTCCTTGACTCCTCCTGGGCTGCCTGCGTCAGACGTCAAGTCATCATCACGTCACCACCGCATGATGACACCTGATGTCCTGTAGCGGTACTGCAGGCTGTCAGTGCATGGCGCCCATGGAGGAGTCTGCTTTCCAGGCTCTCTTCCCCTGTGTGTTTTCCTGGTCCCTGCTTCCTCCTGGATGAGCGGCTGGTCACTAGTAAGTAGGAAGATCTACTTGTGACCTGTGGCTGTGTGACTGTCCCTAAAGAGTAAGGGTTCGCGAGTCCACGGGGTGGGGCGCAATTTTTATAGCCTCGCCCTGGGTGCAATTTAGCCTAGAAACTGCCCTGCCCACTTGTTTATGGTAGTTAAAAAACCCTCAAGTTATGTTTTAGGTGAGCTTATATTTTAAAGTGTAAATAAGTCATTTATATTACGTGGATGGCGGCCCCGCTCTGCTCTGCGCCAATAGCTGGGAATTATGAGCTGTTCCGTACTCCACAAGAATAATTACCGCTGTCTTGTCAGAGGTGACAAATACTACCTGTACCGAACAGGCCCTCAAACCATCCGGCTTCCCACAATGCAATAGAGAGGCATTGTACCTGTGCCTGTCAAAACTGTATTATGGGCAAACATTACTCTCAGCTAATGACAGAATGCAATCCAGGCACGGCACACTCAGCACTTTCTGTGAAGTTTTACAAATTGTATTTCTAATTTGCAAATTCACGGGAAAACTTTCCTCCCCTAACTTTGTCGTATTGGCGGACAATCTTAAGTCGGGACTTCCTGTATAGGGGCTATCAGATGCAGGGACTTTTTCCCCCACTTTTGGGGTGAGAAAATGTGCGTCTTATAGTCCAAAAAATACACCCACTTAAATTAAAGGATACCCGAGGTGAAAATAAATAAATGAAATAGACAATTGTAGCTATCCTCCTTCTCCCAAAAATGACTTTTTAAGATATTCCATAGTTTTATTTTATATTTAAATCTGCTTTTTAAGTTTTTACTGTTTTATTGTTTTTGCGCAATGACACATTCATTGGCATATGCCAGAGCTAAAATCCTTGACCTATTGAACCTGTTTATCTCTTTCTTGCTCTCAGAAGCAATTTTCTGCTAGGAAAGTGTTTTATAGTTGGAATTTCTTATCAGTGAGGGTCACACTGTAGTCTGAGCCAGTCCTGACTCAGACACGGAACTGCCACTTACATACCTGATGTTTAACTGTTTCAGACAGAGAAAGAAAAAAAGGAACACAGCATAGTTATTTGTGTGCTAGGCACTGTACATACCCATGTCTATCTCATCATGATGTCACATGTCACCTCGGGTATCCTTTAGGAAGGTCTAAAAGACGCATGTTTCTTTCTCTTTCTTTCTTTCTTTCTTTCTTTCTTTCTTTCTTTCTTTCTTTCTTTCTTTCTTTCTTTCTTTCTTTCTTTCTTTCTTTCTTTCTTTCTTTCTTTCTTTCTTTCTTTCTTTCTTTCTTTCTTTCCTTCCTTCCTTCCTTCCTTCCTTCCTTCCTTCCTTCCTTCCTTCCTTCCTTCCTTCCTTCCTTCCTTTCTTTCTTTCTTTCTTTCTTTCTTTCTTTCCCTCTCATGTTTACTTTATCCTCCCTTGATTATCTCTCTTCCTGCAACCTCCACATCTCATGTTTTGTATCTCTACATTTCCTTCTACATCCCTCGATATCCCTTTCTCCTCTTATTCTCCCATTTTTTCTCCAGTTCTCTTCTTCCTTATTTCCCTCTATCTGTCCCCGGCCCGCCTCCCTTCTTTCTCTGCATCTTCTACCCTTCCCCCTTTCACTATTTCAATGTCTTTATCTCTTACTCTGTGTTTTCCTTTTTGTTTGTCTTCTCCTGTTGTCAATCTATTCTGTTGTCTTTTCCTTCGTTTCCTGTTCTCTCCGACAGCTGCCACTCACCATCCAGCCACAATCCATCACTCCTGTCCTGGGGAGAGAGAGAGAGAGAGAGAGAGATAGATACGGTGTGATTTCCTCTATTGGGTACAATATTTCTGCTAATCAAAGTCTCAACTGTTCAAAAGTAAGGAGGGACAGAACTGGCTAAAAGTTTAATTTGTAGGAATTCTAAAAAAATATGCTACGTGTTTCAAATAAAATGGCTGCCAAGCCCAAAGGCTCTACTCTGTTATTGGTACAAAGGGTGTGGTTGAAGACTTTTTTAGTCATGTACATTGCACCCATTTTCATCAAGTGATGCATTTAGAGTGGTATTTCTTGGTCAGACAAGGGTGAAAATTGCAAATGCTCTCCTTTTAAATTGGACTGAAACTTCATATTAATAGAAAAAAAATATCCAATAATAAATGACTTTTTTTTTAGCTTACCTAACCAGTTGTTTTTAATGTTTACTGTCAGATTTAGATTTAGATATGAAAAAAAAATATTTTTGCTGTTTCTGTTTTATTTGCCTTCAAGTCATAGTGTTCTTATCTTATCCTGAATAGGAAGCTTTCTGTAATTTGCATGCTGAGATAAGCTTGTTACTGTAGATGAAACATTTTCGCACAACCCCACTTGTACTGCACAGTTCCTAAAGTAAGGCAAAAGCACCCAGACCAGGCAAGAAGAAAGAAAAATTGGGGACATTTAGTGTTATATTTTAGAAAAAAAGAGATTTACATTTTTGGATGTTACCACCCCCTTTAAGCTCCGTATACACTCTAAACCACTGTCATGGGCAGATAAATGATCACCAACAACAATGCAATGAATAAACAATGTCTGAAAGCAATATGGTGGTCATGACATCAACCACTATGCAATGATGGTATGCCAATTAAATAATTATTGAAAGCTCAAAAATGGTGAAAGCAGAACTTCAAAGGAAGTTGCGCACCGATGTTTGAATGCACAATTTTTTTTTCCATTACAGATTTTCTATGTTTCCTATCCCTACCACCCATTATGATCCGCCAGGAGGTACCACTTTACCTGGACTGTAAGTATAGTAAAGTTGAGTTTGAATTTAACGTAATTGTGATTTTTTTAATCAAAATTCACAATTACAATGCAAATTTCCAGCAAATTTGTAATTCATTTTCTGTGTGACTGTAATTTCATGATTATGCATAATTACGTGAAAATGCAATTTATAATTATTATTTATTTATTTTTGGGTGGGGGAGACAGGTCAAAATATTTTTTTCAAAAAGAGCTTATAGTTTCTGAGAAATTGATTTTTAAAAATCCAAAAGACATTTTTAAAACTATTTTGCATAGTAATGATTACTATACTATTACTATTAGTTCAGTATACACTTTCTATATATTTTAGGAAAATAGACAGTGTAAGGACCCCCCCACACACACACACTCACACACTCCACCCACAAGCCTCTGTAACCCTTTGTCACCCATGCAAGCTAGCTTAGCCAGAATGTGGAGTCGGGACCATGTGGGGCTCCGCAATCTGATTTATACCAGCCCACTCAGCCTACATGGTCCATGACAGGGGGGGGGGGGGGTCCTCTGGAGGAGAAAAGAGGCAATGCTTCCCCCTTTCACCCAGAGCCCTTGTCTGTACAATGGTCTCTTTCCCACCTATAAAATAAGCATACAGAGCTTGGTGAATAATAAAGTTTGAAAAACATTTTTTGTTTGGATTTTTTCAAATCTATTTTCTCAAAAACTACAAGGTCTATTTGATTTTTATTTCTTACTTTTTTCCCACTATACCCCTCATTCCCCCTAACCATTGCTGTTTGTGCAAACATTTTTTTTTTTTTTGCAATGTACACGAAAACTCATTCACGACTACAGCGGTCATAACTTTGCATAACATGGTTAACATGATATCAATTCAGTTTTGAAATTGTAATCACAATTCACGATTAATCACAATTGTGACATTTTACGTATGTGAAATTAGCATATTATGACCATGGCTAATCATGGTTTATATGTGTCTTTTCATGTTGATGTGCCTCTTTTTTTTCTGATGATATTTGGGTAACGACTCATTCCTTGTTGGTTTCAGATGTCGACGGTCTAGCGTTTATTTTTGAACTTTCGAAGACAGGGGAAGAGGAGGCGGCTGCACACCTTGAAAAAGGGAAGCGCAGAGACAACGGAAGCCCAAATATTGCAATATGTCACCAACACGAGAATTATGCAGAGAAGTAGAAATAGTAGTACTCACAAAGGTGGGTAGCACTGGGGGGCAACCGACCACATAAGGCAGGTGGAGATTCACAACCCCGTCTCCATTTGGGTGTCCAGGAAGTGCAGGAAGTGGTCACTCTTTCAAAAAGACCTTGTAGTTTTTGAGAAAATCAATGTTAAAGTTGGCGGAAATTTCCACTAAAATTTCCGCGATTTCCATGAAAATTCGCCTATCACACTTGTATTACCGAATTCCGATGCGGAAATTCAATTTCCGATCGGAAATGCGGAAACTGTATTTCTGCGGAATCCAAACGAGCATCCCTAGTACCGATCATGGTAGCTCCATGTGGGACCAAGAACACCCCTCCAATGGAGGAGGAGAAAAGCACAGGGGGATAAAAAGGCTCTCAGGGGTATAAAAAATTAGATTAAAAACAACCAGAAGTGGAAAATTGAAGTGGCAACGCATTTTGCGAGTCTAAACCCACTTCCTCAGGCCAAATAGTAGTGCCAAACACTAAATATAGCCGAGCAGGAAGCACCTCTTTATAAGTCTGGGCCCTTCTTTATCTCCCCTTTAGAAGACAGAGTTCTGTGATCTCGCTGTCCTGAATATTTGTCAGACAGGTGCCGTTACACTTGCGGAAGTCACCCATTACGACAGCCAAAAACAAACACATGGATCTGTCATTTTAATGTCGCATTTTATGGAAGAGGCTCTAAAAAAATCAATTTAGTCCGAGCCTTGTGCTGCTGCGATTTGCATAATGCGCAGAGCCGGCACACCGAGAGACGACTGTTTAAAAGGAGCAGCCGAGGAGACTCTTCAATGCATTGTGTGGCGCTGGAGGGGAGAGAGCTCCTCGGCGCGCTGCCGGCTGCTAACGCTCTAATGAGGCCGCTAACAATCTAATGAGCGGCGCAGAGTCTGTTACCTCCGACGGCTTTGTTACTTTGTGACAGCAAAAACTGCCACTTCTACAAAAGTTTACGCAACTTCTGCAATACGTCTTTATTACGTTGTCAAGCCTCCAAAAATAGCCCAAAGTTTTTGTGACATTGTTTATTGTGTTTTGTTTCTTTATGTTGCTTCTCCTGATTAGTTTCAGATTGGTGACAAAGTCCCCAGCGTTTCACCAAACCAACAGGATGTTCGCATTAGTCCCTTTCCCCAGAGGAGCTTGCATTCTGATGAAACGAGATGCGGAGAGAATGCCGGGTAGTTAGTGGAACAACAGTAGGACTAGCAACAAACAGCTTCCAGGAGAGAGTGAAACTGTGTTTACTAAAGCCGTGGACACAAGAGCTAAAAATGCAATCCCAGCTGACAATCTGATTTAAAGAATACCTTAAAGGATATCCAAGGTGACAAATTAAATCTAGCTTTACTTGGCACAATTTTCACCTAAATTGCCATTCATGAGTAAGAGCAATTTACCTTTTAAAGGATACCCGAGGTGACATGTGGCATGATGAGATAGACATGTGTATGTACAGTGCCTAGCACACAAATAACTACCGTATGCTGTGTTCCTTTTTTTTTTTCTTTCTCTGCCTGAAAGCGTTAAATATCAGGTATGTAAGTAGCTGACTCAGTCCTGACTCAGACAGGAAGTGACTACAGTGTGACCCTGCAAGAAAAGTGTTTTACAGTTGGAATTTCTTATCAGTGAGGGTCACACTGTAGTCACTTCCTGTCTGAGTCAGGACAGTGGTCAGCCACTTACATACCTGATATTTAACTCTTTCAGGCATAGAAAGAAAAAAAGGAACACAGCATAGTTATTTGTGTGCTAGGCACTGTATATACACATGCCTATCTCATCATGTCACATGTCACTTCGGGTATCCTTTAAAGCTCAAAATAACAAAAACAAACAAACAAAAAAACAAAACGCAACAAATCACACCCTTTAAAGGAACACTTAAAGCGTATCCGAGATGAAAAACTAACTATAACAAGTAAATTGTCTATATATCTTATCTAAAGTTTACTGTACATAGTTTACACAGCAAATCTGGCTGCATACAGCTTCAACAGTTTATGATGATTTAATCCTGTGATACAATGAGAGCGGCCATGTTCTGTTTGTCATCATTACACAGGTAATCTGCAACTGCAGCTCCACCCCTCAGCCTGTGAAAAAATCACTCCTCCCTCCCCTCAGCCTCTGAAATCGCTGGCTAGTAACCTCCTCCTCCTCCTGCCCAGACTGAGCTCCCATAAGCCCTTGCTACATGGGTCTAAGTGCCTTGGCGTTTTGGAGAAGCTGTGGGTGAGGCGTGTTTAGTTTATAGGGAATTAGAGTATTAAAAGAAAAAAAAAGTATTTGGCTTGAGGAATGCCTTATAAACTATATGGAAGGAACACAATTATGCAATGAATAAAAGTTCATCTCTGATCCACTTTAAGCCAACCTAAAAAAAAATTAGTTTTACTCACCTGGGGCTTCTACCAGCCCCCCGCAGCTGTCCGGTGCCCACGTAGACTCGCTCCGATGCTCCTGGCACCACCAACAGCCACTTCCAGTTTCGACGACAGGAGCCGACAGGCCAGGAACACGAGTGATTCTTCGCGTTCCTGGCCGCAATAGCAGTATAGAGGGCGCTATTGCTGCGGGGAACGCGAAGAATCACTCGCGTTCCCAGCCTGTCGACGCCTGTCACCGAAACCGGAAGTGGCTGCCGGGCCAGGAGCATCGGAGCGAGTCTACGTGGGCACCGGACAGCTGCAGGGGGCTGGTAGAAGCCCCATGTGAGTAAAACTCATTTTTTTAGGTAGGCTTAAGTGTTCCTTTAAAGCAAAAAGTTCCCAAAAATGCGAAAAATCATAAACCTATTACAAAATTATTTTCAAAGATTTTTGCTCTAAAGTTGACTTACATTATTAAGTCCTGAATTATCCTGAAAAACAATGCGAAAAGAATATCAGCATTTTTGCTCACCACTGCTGGCAGGTGGACCCCTTGACACCCTCTAGGCCCCAGGCATCTGCTTAGGTTTCCTGGTGGATGATCCTGCTCTGGATTTGGGTGTTACCCCTTCCTGCCCACAATCTAGTTGTGTATATTTGCCAGTTTGTGCTGTCTCCACCTCTCTTTCTATTCCATGTCTGATCACAGCTGTGTTTGAAGGCATCTTCAGCGCTTTTCATTCTAAGCACACTAACACTTAGGCTCCTACAGTAGGCCACAAGGAGGATGGATGAGGATTGGCACTTATACGGTTTAAGCCTCGGCAATCCTGTGTGGCCGCTGCATTTACATGGCTGCCCCTCCGCTCTCATCAGTCTCTTCCCGGGATCAGAGGTAGTTATCAACCCTCAAACACGCCGAGCCTCCTTCCATCCTTCAGGCTTATCAAGAGCGACAATGCTTTATTTTAAGCCCCCTCAAGCCTCCCTGACAGGCTCCTCCGCCCCAAGATTGAATGCATAATGTCATATTTGTCAGAGCGGCATTATAGCGCCAATCGTCGTGGCATTTCTCCATACGCGCCGCAACACAATGGAATCATCTTTCTTCCCCCCTTCTCTGCGTGATGCTAATGACTTCGTATTTCCATTCAGCCGATTTCGCATCAGGAAGTTTAAAAATAATCAACCAACAAACATTCGTTTTCGCTTGGAAACAAAAAGGATGTCTGTGAAATGATGGTGGTTTAAAGGGGCCGCAAAGAAGGAAGAATGCCGCAAGGTTTGCCTGTCGTTGTGTAGTTCCCGACAGACCCGGAGATTTCAGCTTCAGGAATTGGCGGTCCAAAGAGTTCGACGAAGTAGAGTAGCAAAAGGTGATGCCATGCAAGGACAAGGACCCGGTAGGTTCCCCAGTAAGATTAAGCTACCTGTAAAAACCTGTCCCCCTCTTTACTGAAGAAAATGTGCATAGACAGGGCTGGATTTAGACCCAGGCCACCTAAGCCATGGCATTGGGCACCACAGGAGCAAGGGCGGGTAGGAAGCAGGCAAAATTGGCAGTGAAGAAAGATTGGGTGAGTGTCTGACAGCCGCCTGTGCATGCGGGTACCTTGATATTGTTGTGGAGGAGGCTACGGACTCAAATAGCATTGCATAGTTGCAAGTGGAGAAATTGGAATAGCAGGCGCCAGTCACTCACATCTCCAGCGTAGAAACGTCCTCTTCCCCTCTGTCTCCATCAGAAGCATCTGTGTATCAGTTCCTCCAACTGGCGTCTCCCACTTGTGACTTGCTGGTATGCTACCAGTGAGTCTTTTGATTCCTATCATCTGACCCGCTGGTAACATGCGTCACATGTTAAAGATGCCGGTTGGAGGGACAGATGCGCAGTGCCGCCTGAAGGAGATAGAGGGGAAGAGGAGGCATTTGCCCGAAAGTGAGTGAAGAGGTGAGTGACACTGATGGCTGTGGAGGCAAGCTGGCTACCTATACAGAAAGTGTGTGTGTGTGTGTGTGTGGGAGGGGGGGGGGGGGGCTAGGGAATAAGCTCATCTGGCTACCTACACTGGAGGTAAGGGGGGAGGAGTCAACGCACCACCATCAGGAAATGCAGCTTACTTAGAACAGATTGGAACACAGAATGAATACAGGAAATCGCAATACCCTAGAGATCATTGCAGCACATTACACACATCTTGTGGTTGCTTTACCATACTTCAGTTTAATTGATACTGTTGATAATTCTAACATCAATGTTATTATTATTATTATTAATTGTATTTATAAAGCGCCAACATATTACGCAGCGCTAGACAATACATAGGGATACATACATTTCAACAAGAGGTGACAGACAGGACGGTAGCATCCATTTTCTTCTATTATTATTTTTTGACCTATCTCATGGTCTCCAACACTCACTTCATCATCAGGTCTCTGTGTTCATAAAGCAACAGATTGCCCAGCAAGCTCATGGTGAACCAGAACTCTAGTGGTGTGTAAGGGGCTAAAAAGAAGCAAAGAGCCTTCTTACTTGCACACTCCAACCTGAATAATTGCATAAAGAAGCAAACGGTGTAGGAGACAACCATAAATATATCTTAAATAGGTATGATATTGAAAGCTGATAAAGCGTAAAGTAATAATGTACACTCCTTGGTGGTAGTGGTGTTGCTCTAAATTTGCAGCTTCCATATTCTATTTGTAGTAAACCCCTTTCCCATGTCCAGCCTCTCCTATTCAGCTCCCTTAGGCTGCAGCCTGTATGGCCTTTTCAGAAATCCAACCTTGCAGTCGTCACACAAAAAGGGGTCATTTGTTGTTACTGCAGAAAGTGCTGAAAAAACCTTGAAGTGTGGCCAAGGTGAACCTCAGGTCAAAAGTTAAAGAGACACTGAAGCGAAAAAAAAATTATGATATTATGATTTGTATGTGCAGTACAGCTAAGAAATAAAACATTAAGATCAGATACATCAGTCTAATTGTTTCCAGTACAGGAAAAGTTGAGAAACTCCAGTTGTTATCTCTATGCAAACAAGCCATGAAGCTCTCCGACTAACTAAAGGTGGCCATACACTGGTCGATTTGCCATCAGATTCGACCAACAGATAGATCCCTCTCTGATCGAATCTGATCAGAGAGGGATCGTATGGCTGCCTTTACTGCAAACAGATTGCGAACCGATTTCAGCCTGAAACCGTTCACAATCTGTTGTGGTGGTGCTGCTGCTGCTGCCCCCGCCCGCCCGCATACATTACCTGCTCCGCCGGCGCGACTCCAGTCCCCCGGTCACCGCTGCTCTGTCTGCGCTCTGGTCTCCAGGTCCGGCATGCCTCACTTCTTCTAGCCCGGCAGGAAGTTTAAACAGTAGAGGGCGCTCTACTGTTTAAACTTCCTGCCGGGCTAGAAGAAGTGAGGCATGCCGGACCTGGAGACCAGAGCGCAGACAGAGCAGCGGTGACCGGGAGACTGGAGTCGCGCCGGCGGAGCAGGTAATGTATGCGGGCTCTATTGCGTCGGTCGTCGGGCACTCGAACGCCGCTAGCGATGCGCTCTTTACCCGCGGGCGATCGACGGTTATTTTCCGCACGGCACGATCGACGGGATCGGACGAAATGGATCGAAATTCGGCGTGTAGCGTGAACGATTGGCAGCAGATTCGATCCCAGTGATCGAATCTGCTGTCGAAACGGGCGCAAATCGGGCCAGTGTATGGCCAGCTTTAGTCGTGGAGAGGGCTGTTATCTGACTTTTATTATCTCAACTGTAATTGAACTGTTTACTTTTCCTCTGCTAGAGGAGAGGTCATTACTTCACAGACTGCTCTGAAAGACTCATTTTGAATGCTGAGTGTTGTGTAATCTGCACATATTATAGAATAATGCAATGTTAGAAAAAACACTATATACCTGAAAATAAAAGTATGAGAATATTTTCTTTGCTGCTAATCTTCTAGTAATTATTCATAGTACACAACCAATTCATTATATCATATATTTTTTTTCGCTTCAGTGTCTCTTTAAATACCGTATATTCCGGTCTATAAGACGACTGGGCGTATAAGACGACCCCCCAACTTTTCCAGTTAAAATATACAGTTTGGGATATACTCGCCGTATAAGACTACCCCTCTTCCAATGCTCACCAAGAGAAAAAAAAAATCATATACTGGTGCTGTGTATGAACAGATACTGGTGCTGTACTGTATGTGGTTCCCAGTATATTTATTTATTTATTGTATTTATAAACCGCCAACATATTACGCAGCACTGGAAATTAGTTAAGGTTACATAGGGGTGACATACAGCAATCAGTCAATACAGGAATATAAGGAAAAACCAGATCACACAGCACAGTATGAGTAGAAGGTAAGGCTTAGTCAGTCACTGGAGGTGAGCATGGAGATTAGGCAAGTTGAGTTCACTCAGATCCATAGGATAGGTGTACGGTGATGGAGGTGTGTGAACAGGTAGGAGACATAAGGAGGAGGACCCTGCTGAATGATTACAATCTAGAGGGAGAGGTAAGGACACAAAAGGTAGGGATATAACAGTATATAGGCGATTGACTGGTTGGATTAGTCAACTCTCCCTAAGCGGATTGGTCAGCTATCCCTTTTGATCAGAGCGGTATGGAAGATTGCACTGTGCCCATAAAACATGCCTCTTTAACCTTTGTATCCTATTTAACTCCTTCTCTGCCTCTCAGATCTCACACATGTGCACCTGCGCCGCTTCACTACAGTCCTCAGCAGCGAGATCTGAGAGGCGGTAACAGGATAGGGCGTATCACCCGGCATCAATGACACCCGGCGTATAAGAAGACCCCTGACTTTTCAGAAGATTTTCAAGAGTTAAAAAGTAGTGTTATATACCAGAATATACAGTACTTACCGAAGGAGAGGGAAGCCTCCATGTCCGGTAGTGGCTTCTTATGCCATCTTCCAGTCCCCTGTTGCCGAGCGCGGGTCCATCAAAGGAATCCAACAAGCTCTTGTTGGTTTCCAATATCATGGCCGGACTTCTCTCCAAGCACGAGCATGGCCATACTGCCCCTGTGCGAGCACGCCCATGCCTGCGCAGTAAGCCAGAACTCATGATGTATGGGAGGATCCAGGAGAGTGACAGAGGACGACGTGGAAAGACTTCCCTCTCCTTAGGTAAGTATTTAACCACTTTACCCCCGCCCGTACAAATTTCTCCATCCATTTTCCATCCTTTAACCCCCAGGGCCGGAGAAATCCGTACTTTCCGCGTTCCCGACGCTGTCCGCGCTCCCGCTCGTAAACACGCCGCCCGTCGCTAGTAAACACGCCGCCGCCCGCTCGCCCGGAGATCAATGAACGGGAAAATCCATTCCCGTTCGTTGATCTAAGCCCCACAATGATCAGCTGCTCTCCTATGGGCAGCGCGATCATTGTGAGAAAAAACTCACGTGTCCAGCCTCCTTATACTTCCTCCAAGCTTCCGGAAGGACGCTTGGAGGTTGCATTAAAACAAAAAGTTACTGTGGCCATCTTGTGGCCAAATAGTAAACTACACCCTACACATTTTTCACATACAAATAAATGATTTTTACACAAAAAATTAACTCATTACCTCCCACACTCCCCATTTTTTTTTTTTGTAATTAAAAAAAAATTCAAAAATTTACAATTAAAAAAAATACATAAATAGTTACCTTAGGGACTGAACTTTTTAAATATTTATGTCAAGAGGGTATAACACTGTTACTTTATAAACTATGGGCTTGTAATTAGGGATGGACGCAAAACTGAAAAAAATGCACCTTTATTTCCAAATAAAATATTGGCGCCAAACATTGTGATAGGGACATCATTTAAATGGTTTTATAACCGGGACAAAAGGGCAAATACATTTCATGGGTTTTAATTACAGTAGCATGCAATATTTAAAAACTATAATTAGGGCCGGCCCTAGACTTTTTGCCGCCTGGGGCAAATTTTTTAAAAATTGTCACCGCCGCCCCTCCCCCTCCCCCTCGGGGGGGGGGGCGCTCTGGGGGGCCGCCGAGCTGGAGGGGTAGCTGGCAGGATGGGGGTATTGGGCCAGCGGCGGGGAGGGGGGTCGGACCCCCCCCCTCCCTCGCCTGGGTCCCCCGTCCTCCGCTCCCCTCCAGCCTAAATAGAAACAGCCGTATGTGTAAGAGGCACGGGCGGGGAGGACACTCACCTCCTCCCAGCGTGCGCTACACTGACGTCACTTCCTGCAGGAAGTGATGTCAGTGGAGCGCACGCTGGAGCGAGGAGGAGGTGAGTGTCTCCCCGCCCGTGCCTCTTACACATACGGCTGCTTCTATTTAGGCTGGAGGGGAGCGGAGGACGGGGGACCCAGGCGAGGGAGGGGGGGGTCCGACCCCCCTCCCCGCCGCTGGCCCAATACCCCCGTCCTGCCAGCTACCCCTCCAGCTCGGCGGGCTGGCTCCCCGCACCCACGGACGGGCGGGTGCCGCCCATGGAAATTTGCCACCTGAGGTAAAAGTTTCACCCCGCCTCATGAGCGGGCCGGCCCTGACTATAATGGCCGAAAACTGAAAAATAATTATTTTTTTCCTCACATTTTTCCTATTTTCCCATTAAAACACATTTAGAAAAAAATAATTCTTGGCATAATGTCCCACCTAAAGAAAGCCTAATTGGTGGCGAAAAAAACAAGATATAGTTCATTTCATTGCGATAAGTAATAATAAAGTTATAGACGAATGAATGGAAGGAGCGCTGAAAGGTGAAAATTGCTCTGGTGCTCAGGGGGTAAAACCCCTCAGTGGTGAAGTGGTTAACCCCCTTGGCGTAATGATTCTTTCCAGATTTTAGGGTCTAAAAGCGGCACAATTTTTTGCACCCTTTCAGACCCTAAAACCTGGAAAAAAAATCATGCTGCCAGGGAGATTTGCAGCAGTTCTGCAATCACTCACCTCCCTGGCTCCAGCGCTGCAGTTATGCCTCCATCCTCCAGGTGGCACTGCAACTCTAAAGTGAGATTGCCGGCTGTCATCATGACGACAGCCGGCGATCTCACCAGGAGGAAGCAGAGACCCGGAGGAGAGGAAGAAGAATGGCGGCCAACGACGGTATCCCCGGGAGGTATGTAGAAATGCTCCCGCTGCGTGCTATACACTGCACACAGCCTTCGGCGCCTACCCCGAGCAGAGGTCGGGATTACCGCTCTCAGCTGAGGTTTTCCGCCCCAACCCTAGCTGGAGGTTACCGTCAAGGAGGTTAAAGGACAACAGAAGTGAGAGGTATAGGGAGGCTGCCATATTTATTTCATGTTAAACAATACCAGTTGCCTGGCAGCCCTGCTGATCTATTTTGCTCCAGTTGTGTCTGAATCACACCAGAAACAAGCATGCAGCTAATCTTGTCAGACCTGACAATAATGGCAGAAACACCTGATCTGATCTGCTGCATGCTTGTTCAGGGGCTATGGCTAAAAGTATTAGAGGCAGAGGATAAGGCAGGGCTGCCAGGCAACTGGTATTGTTCACAAGGAAATAAATATGGCAGCCTCCATATACCTCTCACTACGGGTATCCTTTAACATTTGACCTGAGGTTCACCTTCGGTTCTCTTTAATTCACCGTGCAGTGGCAGGAAGAAATAAATCACCATTCAACCTCCCTGGCGTTATAAATATTTCCAGATTTAGGGTCTAAAAGCCGAGAAATTTTTTCACAAGCTTTTAGACACTAAAAATAAGGGGAAAAAACATACCACAGAGAGATCTGCAGCAGCTCCTGCATATAAGTCACTCAGGCACGGGATTACCGATCCGAGCTGCAGATTTCCATGCCGAGCCCAATTATTATTATTATTATTTAGTATTTATATAGCGCCGACATATTACGCAGCGCTGTACAGTGTATATATATATCTTGTCACTAACTGTCCCTCAAAGGAGCTCACAATCTAATCCCTACCATTGCCATATATCTATATTATGTAGTGTAAGTACTGTAGTCTAGGGCCAATTTTAGGTGGAGCCAATTAACTTATCCGTATGTTTTTGGAATGTGGGAGGAAACCGGAGTGCCCGGAGGAAACCCACGCAGACACGGAGAGAACATACAAACTCTTTGCAGATAGTGCCCTGGCTGGGATTCGAACCAGGGACCCAGCGCTGCAAGGCGAGAGAGCCCAATTTGGGATTACCGCTAAAGAGGTTGGAACCCGAGGTGAGAGGTATGTAGTGGCTGCCATATTTAATTCCTTAACAGTGCACATTGCCTGGCTGTTCTGCTGATCCTCTGCCTCTAATACTTTTAGCCATAGACTCTGAACAAGCATGCAGCAGATCAGTTGCTCTGCAAATCAGCCACCTGCTTGTTTCAGGTGTGTGCTTCAGACACTTCTGATGCCAGAAGACCAGCAGAACTGCCAGGCAACTAGTATTGTTTAAAAGCAAATACATATAGCAGCCTCCATATCCCTCTCACCTCGAGTTCCCTGTAAATATGTTTGCCAACACTTTAAAGAGACACTTAAGCCAGAAACAAAAATGAGTTTTACTCACCTGGGGCTTCTACCAGCTCCCCGCAGCAGTCCTGTGCCCTCGCAGCCACTCACTAATCCTCTGGTCCCCTGCTGCCAGCTAGTTTCGTTTTTGCCTGACAGGACTGGCCACGCGTAGCTTTTTCCGCATTCCCGACTGTAATTAGCGCTATTGCGGGCCGCAACGCGTACAAAAATATGCGTTGCCGCATTACGATATAGCCCCAGGTGAGTAAAACTCATTTTTTTTTTCTGACTTAAGGTTTACTTTAAAGAGAACCTAAACTGAGAAGGATATGGATTTTTCCTTTTAAAATAATACCAGTTGCCGGACTCTCATGCTAATTCTGTGTCTCTAATGCTTTCAGCCACAGACCCTGAACAAGCAAGCAGATCAGGTGCTCTGACTGAAGTCAGACTGCATTAGCTGCATGCTTGTTTCAGGTGTGTGATTCAGCCAAATAGATCATCAGGACTGACCAGCAACTGGTATTGTTTAAAAGGAAACGTCCATATCCCTCTCAGTTTGGGTTCCCTTTAAGGCCACAGAGGAAGTTATTGCCTAAACTGTATCTTTTGCTGTAAATTAATCAGAGCACACAATAACGTTTTTTTTCTTGCAGTAGTTGAGCCAAATTCTGCTGATTTCCCCCTCAGGCTATTGCTGCTGTCTGATTCTCTACCAGAAATTCTTGTATGATGTACCTCGTGGCAGAGCGGCTGCCAGGATAGGGATCAGACATCAGTGAATGTTAATTATTGTTGATATTGTTTGGAAAAGCTCTGAATGTAACTGTTAACACTCACTGGGGGAAGTCAGACTAAAACACAGTAACAGCCTTTAAAATGTAACGTGGATCTGAACACAAGTACCCCATTTACAGCCAAAAGCTAAGGCTGAACTCTCCTCGCTAACTGAGTTCCAGTGTTCTTCTATCATGGAAGCACAGAGGCAGGTATAACCCTTTAGTGTCTGACGCACATGTCACTGAGCTTGAATGTTAAAGAGGACTTGAGTCAAAATAACATAATTAATAAAATTGCTTATTATTATTTATTTTTTTACAATATCCATTTATAAATTATTTAATCAGTGTTTTGCCATTGTAAAATCTTTCCTCTCCCAGATTTACATTCGGCAATTTAACACATGTGGCCACATCTCTAGTCCTGTCAGGTGCAACACTGCGGAATGTCAGTTTACTGAGAGTTCCAAAGCCAGTAATGTTCGGGGGGAGGGATTCTGCACAATTAACAGCCTATGCTAAGCCTCAATGGGAATATACATCAATGTATAGATACAGGAAGTGTTTCTGATAACATGAAAGTATCCTGAATCATTTCCTCTTTAAAAGCACACTGGAAGCAACCAAAAAAAACATTGTTTATACTGTATATCCAATTTCCACACATGACAATTTGTAATTAATTTTCTTTCGTATTAACAAATTTGACGTACAAACTACCTCCTGGGATAGAATCTGCTACGGGATCACTGTTTGCAGTGGTGACATCTTTACTACTGAAAGGTGCATCACTGCGGAACGTTGGTTTACTGAGAGTTCTAAAGCCATTAGAAAAGGTCTCTGCTCTCCCAGAATGCTTTCCTTAGCCTATGCTAAGCCTCAGTGGGAGTCAAGGTCTAGAAGCATAGCAGTATACAGCATTATATAGATATAGGAAGTGCTTCTGATGCTGAAACCAGGATTAGGGATGCTCAAATCCGAATCCTGGAGAAACCCGGGTAGTTGCTATCCGGATTTCTCCCAGTAGACCTGTGCAGGGTGGGCAGGGGGTCAAGCTTATTTGTCTGACGTCTTCTTCGTCCGTCACTGGCGCCTCCCACGATGCGGTCCATGCACATCACGTGACTACAAACACTTCCTCCTTCAACCCGGAAGGAGGAAGTGTTTGTAGTCACATGACCGCTGCGTGGACCGCATCGTGGAAGGCGCCAGTGACGGACGAAGAAGACGTCAGACAGGTAAGCTTGACCCCCCCGCCCACCCTGCACAGATTTACTGGGAGAAATCCGGAAAGCAACTATCCGGGTTTCTCCCGGATTCGGATTTGAGCATCCCTAACCAGGATATCTAATGTAAAAGTGTTGGGTTCCCAGTTTGAATCCCAGCTAGGGCACTATCTGCACGGGGTTTGTATGTTCTCCCCATGTCTATGTGGGTTTCCTCCTGGTATTCTGGTCTCCTCTCACATCCCAAAAATATACAGATAAGTTAATTGGATTCTTGCTAAATTGGCCCTAGACTATGATACATACACCACACGATACATACATACATAGACATATGACTATGGTAGGGATTAGATTGTGAGCTCCTCTAACGGACAGTTAGTGACATTACTATGTACTCTGTACAGTGCTGCGGAAGATGTTGGCAAACTTGGCACTATATAAATACTAAATAATAATTTGTAATATAAAAGTGGGTATCCTCAATCATTTACAGCATTCCGCTACATGACATTACATTTCCTCTTTAAAAGCACACTGAAATCAACCCAAAAACTTTGTTTAGGCCTCTTGCACACTGCAAGCGATTCCGATTCAGATTCCGCTTTTTAATCAGTTTTTACATCAGATTCAGATTCTGATTTGCAGTTTGCTCCTTGCACACTGCAAATCGGAATCTGAATCGGATGTAAAAACTGATTAAAAAGCGGAATCTGAATCGGAATCGCGTGCAGTGTGCAAGAGGCCTTATACTGTATATCCAAATCTATTGTTGCCCGACATATATAATTTATTTGGCCTCGGCTTTTTTTTTGCCGAGGCCAAAGTGGGTCAATGCTACTGAGCTGGAAAGGGTGTGGCCATGATCGTTCACGTACTGAACCCCTGCTGCAAAGTTCCAGGAGGTTCCAGCATCCAGGAGGGATCTTGAGAAGCATGTGGGAAGCCTCTGGAGGATTAAGAGGCTCTCCCGAGGCATCAAACTTTTTAATTCCCCATAGGCACCGGTTTGCTTTAAAGTGGTATGAGACACATCATTTCTTTTTTGCTCTAAAAGAGTATTTACAGCATAAAATCTACTACCACAAAAAAAAATGTAGCAGAACAGCATTCAAACAGTTAAACACAGCACTTTGTTCTTCAGCGAAAAGCTCCTTGCTTCAGTGGACAACTTCCGGCCACATCCGAAGAGGTAATAACATTATCTTTTACTTACATTCCATTCACAAACACATTTGGTAAGCATTAGTAAACTGCCGAAACTGAGCTGTGCTGAGCTGAGAAGCAGAAAGAGCTGTGAAGTGATCATCACTAGATAGATTGGAATATATAAATACAGCAGCTATACAATAAAATGCAATGGAAGCTTTCAGAACAGATATACTGTACTTTGGGCCTTGTAATTTGTAATCAGACAATAATACTTGTGCAATATGGTAACTGTATGGGTAATAAAAAGCAGGAAAACAAACTTTTATTGAATGTTATGTCAGTTTTATCCCACTTTAAAGAGAATCTGTACTCTAATATTCTTACACTAAAAAGCATACTATTCTATTCCTTATTTTCTCCTGGGCCCCTCTGTGCTGTTTCTGCCACTCTCTGCTGCAATCCTGGCTTGTAATTAACAGTTTTAGGCAGTGTTTACAAACAAACTAACCAGCTTGTGATAGGCTCACATAAGCAGAGTGTGTGAGTCATACAGAGTGTGCAGGGGGCCTGCAGAGGGTGTGTATCGCTTCTATCCAATCACAAGCAGCCCTGCACATTCCACACATTCAAGCCTTAGCCCGACAGACAGGACAGAGGAAAGGAGATAAGATTTATTACAGAGACAGTGCAATTAGGAAAGGCTGCAGTAAGCCAGAGCACATTAGAACAGGCATAGGAACTTATAGGATAGAAGAACTAAGGCTGAAAAATGTGTTACAGAGTCTCTTTAAGATTTATTTCAAGTTGAAAATAAAAGTGTGAGGCTATGAATATATATAATATAGGATCAGCATTCCTATATGTAAAGTTTCTGCAATAAAATAATAATAATAATGATGATCTACAGTAAATGGTGGAAAGTAGCCAGACCAACATTCTAATCAAACGCTAGTCTGCTGGTGTTCAATAAGGGATTTTTTTTAATAGCCGGCCAACTGACAGCTCGGGTTATCTGGGGGTAATTATAAATACAATTTAAGTACAGTTTCTCAAAGTTTGTTGGCCACAGACCACCATAAATCAAGTCACAGATGGTAACAGCCAATTAATTCCTATAAAAATCATAGACCACTAAACGTAATTAATAACTGCTCAGATAGCCGGACTCCTACTTACAAACACGATTTTGATATTTCACATTTTTTGTTATTACTTGTTAGTGTATTGTATAGTCCTATAAGTTGTTAAAGGACACCCGAAGTGAAAATAAACGAATGAAATAAACAATTGTATTTATCTTCCTTCTCCTAAAAATGACTTTTTAAGATATTCCACAGTTGTATTTTATGTTTAAAGCTACTTTTTAAGCTTTAACTGTTTCATTGTTTTTGCTCAATGACACATTCATTGAAGTATGCCAGAGCTAAAATCTATGAACTATTGATCCTTTTTATCGTTTTCCTGCTCTCAGAAGCCATTTTCTGCTAGGAAAGTGTTATATAGTTGGAATTTCTTATCAGTGAGGGTCACACTGTTGTCACCTCCTGTCTGAGCCAGGACTGAGGCAGCCACTGAAGGTACGTACACACGCACTACATCCGGCAACGACGGGTCCGCCAGACCCTCCCGCTGGGCAGACGTTCAGCCGACAGTAGTGTGTGTGTATGCGCTGCCGGCGGACTGATAAGGCTGTTTCTGAGCAATCCGCGGAGTTGTTGCCGCCGGTAGTGCGTGTGTACGCACCTTTACATACCTAATATTTAACACTTTCAGGCAGAGAAAGA
Organism: Hyperolius riggenbachi; assembly: GCF_040937935.1. Lineage (NCBI taxonomy): Eukaryota > Metazoa > Chordata > Amphibia > Anura > Hyperoliidae > Hyperolius > Hyperolius riggenbachi. Next base: position 551,701,008 of record NC_090647.1, read on the forward strand.
AAAAAAGGAACACAGCCTAGGTATTTGTGTGCTAGGCACTGTACATACTCATGTCTATCTCATCATGTCACTTTGGGTATCCTTTAAAGACAAACTGTATTGAAAATAACATAACAAATAGAATTGCTTCTTTTTTTTTTTTTACAATATCTATTTATAAATCAATAATAACAGCAATGCACGTCTTACCTAGATAACGTGTGTACAGCAATTTTACCAGCCCCATTGTTCTATATCCCAGAAAAACTACAAACTTCCCAAGGTTGGTTGGGTACTCCATATTAGGCTTTAGGGGACCTTCCATGATACAATCGAAACTATTGATTTTTCTGTGTTCTGATAAATATGATTGATTATATAAGAAATAAAAAATAACCGTTTTTTGATCAAGAAATAAACAAACAATTTTTCCATTTTCTTTCTATAAAAATCTGATTGGATGCTTTGGAAAAATCAGATAGAGAAATATAGAATCTGAAAGTTTTAGTCAATAGTTTGTTTCATATTTTTTTTAAAAATCGATTATAAGTGTTTGGCATATGGTTTAGATTTTTCTGATTATTCGAACGAGTTGAAAAATCGATCAGATGTCTATGGCTGAGAGAAAATCTAAAAAATCCAAATCATCTTGTGTACGTCAATGCAAGGAGGTAATTCTAGAGGACAGAAGAAGGTCATGTGCAGATCTGAGATTGTGGTTGGGTTGGTATCTGGAAACTAGTGAGGAATAGAGATGGCTCGAACCTCCGATTTTCGGTTCGCGTACCTCGATCGCGAACTTCCGCAAAAGTTCGGTTCGCGCAAACTTTCGCGAACCACAATAGACTTCAATGGGGGGGGCGAACTTTGAAAAGTAGAAACATTTATGCTGGCCACAAAAGTGATGGAAAAGATGTTTCAAGGGGTCTAACACCTGGAGGGGGGCATGGCGGAGTGGGATACACGCCAAAAGTCCCGGGGAAGAATCCGGATTTGACGTACAGCTGCATTTTAAGGGCAGAAATCACATTGAATGCTAAATTGCAGGCCTAAAGTGCTTTAAAACATCTTGCATGTGTATACATCAATCAGGGAGTGTAATTAGCGTACTACTTCACACTGACACACCAAACTCACTGTGTAACGCACCGCAAACAGCTGTTTGCGTAGTGACGGCCGTGCTGGACTGGTGCGCACCGTGGCCAGAGTGCAGGCGATAGCGGTTTTCAAGCCCATATGGTCGCCAGGCTGAGGTAGCTCAATGACAGAACAACAGTGACTGTCCAGCTAATCGAATTTGGTCTGTCCACAATGAAGCAACGACCTTATTATCTATCTTCTTGGGTCAGGTGTGCCCCCCAACCCCAACACACTCATTTAGCCGGCGGTCATTGCTTCATTGTGATACGCAAGCCCCTACCTGCAAGGTAACGATCACGAAGGGGGATGGGTACATGTACATGCCTTTTGTTTTGTTGTTGCAGCTGCAGTGCAGCCAGAAATATTAGGCAGGAATGTACACGCACCAGAAAAATTATTATAGCGGCCGCTGCTAACACTGCATGTGCTCACGTAGGTAGGTGCACTGAACAGGTAGGTATGCAGTGATTGGTATTACAAATGTGCAGCCGTCACACGCACAGGTACAGTGACTGGTATATAATATAACACTGCATGCGCTCACATAGGTAGGCGCACTGAACAGGTAGGTTATGGAGTGATTGGTATTACAAATGTGCAACTGTCACACACACACAGGTACTGTGAACAGGTGCAGTGACTGGTATATAATATAACACTGCGTGCGCTCACGTAGATAGTTGCACTGAACAGGTAGGTATGCAGTGATTGGTATTACAAATGTGCAGCTGTCACACACACACACACAGGTAGTTACTGAATGTACTGGGCCTGGCAGTGGCACAGTAGGAATTACCAAGGGGCCAAGGTCCAGCAGCTGCGACTGACTGACGGCTGTATATGCAACACACAAGAACAGCATTAGCTCTCAAAACAGCTGTTTTGGGGTGCTTTTTAGCAATAAGTATCAGCAAGGAGCAAGCTTACAAGCCTAACAAGAGCCTAACAATGCTTTCCCTATGTCTACAGCAGGTTCTCTCCCTTCTCTAATTACTGCAGCCACACGAGCGAGTGAAAAGGCTGATGCTGCCTGCCTTTTATAAGGGGGGGGGGGGGCTCCAAGAGGGAGTGTAGTCTGATTGGCTGCTCTGTATCTGCTGACTGTGATGTGGAAGGTCAAAGTTGAGCCTAATGATGTAGTATATAGGGGGCGGGTCGAACTCACATATAGTTCGCGGTTCACCGTGAACCACTGAAGTTTGCGCGAATAAATTTGCATGCGAACCGCTCGGGCCGTCTCTAGTGAGGAGATGTACCGGGGAGAGAGATTGTGGAGAGCTTTGTAGGTTAGGGGTTAAGAGCTTGAACTGGATCCTCTTGTTAATTGGTAGCCACAGAAGAACTTGACAGAGAGAAGCAGCAGAGGAAGAACAAAGGAAGGAAGTTGCTAATATAATGCACATTACACCAGCAAGGTGTGCATTTCTTGGGTAATTTACTTAAAGAGACTCTGAAGCGAGAATAAATCTCGCTTCAGAGCTCATAGTTAGCAGGGGCACGTGTGCCCCTGCTAAACCGCCGCAATAGCGCCGCTAAACGGGGGTCCCTTGACCCCCAAACCCCCCACTGCGACACTTGGTCGCAGACTTGGTCGCTCCTGGAAGCAGGGCTAACGGCTGCAGCCCTGCCTCCAGCCGCGTCTGTCAGCGGCGCATCGCCGCCTCTCCCCCCGCCCCTCTCAGTGAAGGAAGACTGAGAGGGTCGGGGGAGAGGCGGAGATACGCGCTGACAGACGCGCGTGGGGCAGGGCTGCGGCGGTTAGCCCTGCCCCAACCAGGAAGCGCTCCCCCGCATTACGGAGGGAATTTGGGGGATCAGGGACCCCCGTTAAGCCGCGGGATCGAGGCGGTTTAGCAGGGGCACACATGCCCCTGCTAACTCTGAGGTCTGAAGCGAGATTTATTCTCGCTTCAGACTCTCTTTAAAGAGGAACTCAAGTGAAAATAATATGCTTCATTTTTACAATAATTATGTATAAATGATTTAGTCAGTGTAGCCATTGTAAAAGCTTTCCTCTCCCTGATTTACATTCTGACATTTACCACATGGTGACATTTTTACTGCTGGCAGGTGATGTCACTGGAAGGAGATGCTGCTTGCTTTTTCGGCAGTTGGAAACAGCTGTAAACAGCTATTTCCCACAATGCAATGAGGTTCGCAGACAGGAAACTGCCAGGACCACGGTCCTGACATCACACTGTGGGAGGTGTTTCACCACAATATCAGCCATACAGAGCCCCCTGATGGTCTGTTTGTGAAAAGGAATAGATTTCTCGTGGGAAAGGCGGTATCAGCTACTGATTGGGATGAAGTTCAGTTCTTGGTTACGGTTTCTCTTTAAGTTGCACTACTTACGCGGTCTTTGCTTTATAGTCACTATATACTGTAGTCACGGCCTTCTGTGAACACGCCTCTATATATGAACTTGGGACCATAGCACAGTAAATAGTCATTTATTCCACATACCCAGCTTCCATTGCATACATATGTATCAAATAATGGTTGGAGCGGCGCTCTGAATACACATTATGAAACACGAGCCACGGATCCCCGCTCATACGTCCGACGGAGTGCTTTCCCCGACGGAGTGACAATGCTTGCTCTAGGCCCCTTGTGCCCCATATTCCAGAGTGCTTTGAATGTATGGAGAATACTGATGATTGCATTGAGTAGGCTCAGATTAGCGTGGCTTTCTGTTAAACATGCTAATAAGATATTTTATGAGTTGTCATGGTGATAGATTGCGAGCAGCCCGGCTACGGTCTATTATGGAATTTTCATTTTGATGCAGACTTGAAAAACGATACATGATGAGTGATGATAATGCACTTCTGCTGGATGTGGCGGCGCAGTTATATATCCAACACTCAATGGCTGTTGTTTTTATCTATCCTCTGAAAGAGGGAACTGCAATGTAATGTAACATAACATGATATGATATAATAATAATATAATATGAGCCTATTAACTAATAGACTAGTATCTCTCCAATCCCTGCTAGTTGAGTCATCTGTATCTTTTCTTCTTCCTTGGCTTCTGACAAACTCTTCACAGGCATACATGCAAAAATGGCGCCGAGAAATTTGGGTTCAGGGTGAAGCCAAAAAAGGCTCACCCTGCTCCTGCAAAAGTCCAGGTGGCATTGAAGAGAAACCGTAACCAAGGATTGAACTTTATCCCAATTAGTAGCTGATACCCCCTTCCCCACGAGAAATATGTTCCTTTTTAAGAAAAACAAAAGTTTGCTTTCTTAAAACAGAAAGAATTTGCGATAATTCAGGTTGGAGTGAGCTTGAGATGTCTCCCAGGCACCACTGCTGAATATATGCAAATTAACCATTGTACCCTTAGAAGCTAAACACACCTCCAGATCCGCTGGAATGCAATGATGTGTCAGCTTGTTAATTTGTACAGAGCCATAATAATCTAACATGCATACAGACTGTTTCGGATTGTTTGATCCTCATCAGTGCATGGCATGGATTAATTTGGCTCTATGCAGTAGGGCTTGCAACACCGAGAGGTACAGACTAACCAGCAAGCTCATGGTGACCCAGAACTCATTGGAGTGTGTAAGGGACTACAATGGTCCTAAAAGCCCCCTTACTAAGATGTTAAGAAAAACAAAAGTTTGCTTTCTTAAAACAGAAAGAATTTGCGATAATTCAGGTTGGAGTGAGCTTGAGATGTCTCCCAGGGCATCACTGCTGAATATATGCAAATTTTTACAAAGGGATCATCAGGGGGGTCTGTAACGCTGATATTGTGGTGAAACCCCTCAAACAGTGTGATGTCAGCACCTAGGTACTGACATCACACTGTGGGAGCCTTGTTGCATTGTGGGAAATAACAGTTTTTTCCAACTGCCAAAAATGCATCATCTCCTTCCACAGACATCACCTGCCGGATGCAAAGATATCACCATGTGATCAATGTCAGAATGTAAAGGTACATACACACTTCTGATTTTTCCAAAAGACTAGTCGTTCAGACCGGTCATTTGGACGTCAAATCGGGCGTGTGTACAAATGATCGTTCAACTGATAACGTTGGTTTTGACGGATCCTGCATACAGTCTCTGTAATTCAAAATACTCCCAGGTGTGATAATGGTAATTGACCAACTGATGATCTAAAGCCAGTCCTCCGGTATTTGCTCATAGCACAAGTATCTGCATGCATATGCATACAAAGTATGACCAGCCGTGCCGTGGTATTACACAGCTGACATCTCTCTGCTCACAGCATGGTACTGTCAGTTCCAGCATGCGGTAATTTGCAATTCAGTTTTGCCTGTTTGGGTTTTCACTACTTCCCCCGGGTCAAAGTCAAATGACGGTGTTCCAACAAAATTATTATTATTATTTGTTATTTACTGTATATACTCGATTATAAGTCTAGACATTTAGGTCTGACTCACTAAATAACAGTATAGGGGTCGACTTATACACGAGTCACAGGCAACACTGCGTAATGTGTGTACTATTTGTGACATGACATTCCAATTTGCAGCAATTTACCCCGTGGTGTGTGACACCCTCTTTAGAAAGGAAATGTCAAGAAAGTACAGGTCTGAAAGTCCTGGCCTATATAGCGCCAGCATATCACGCAGCGTTTTACAAAGCACAATAAGACGACAAGGGGAACATACAGTGGCTTACAAAAGTATTCGGCCCCCTTGAAGTTTTCCACATTTTGTCACATTACTGCCACAAACATGCATCAATTTTATTGGAATTCCACGTGAAAGACCAATAAAAGTTTCTGATCAGCGCTCTCCTTGTTCGGCCTGTGAGTTTAGGTGGATGGCCTTGTCTTGGTAGGTGTACAGTTGTGCCATACTCCTTCCATTTTTGAATGATCTCTTGAAGAGTGCTCCGTGGGATGTTCAAGGCTTTGGAAATCTTTTTGTAGCCTAAGCCTGCTTTAAATTTCTCAATAACTTTATCCCTGACCTGTCTGGTGTGTTCTTTGGGCTTCACAGTGTTGTTGCTCCCAGTATTCTCTTAGACAACCTCTGAGGTCATCACAGAGCAGCTGTATTTGTACTGACATTAGATTACACACAGGTGCACTCTATTTAGTCATTAGCACTCATCAGGCAATGTCTATGGGCAACTGACTGCACTCAGACCAAAGGGGGCTGAATAATTACGCACACCCCACTTTGCAGTTATTAATTTGTAAAAAATGTTTGGAATCATGTATGATTTTCGTTCCACTTCTCACGTGTACACCACTTTGTATTGGTCTTTCACATGGAATTCCAATAAAATTGATTCGTGTTTGTGGCAGTAATATGACAAAATGTGGAAAACTTCAAGGGGGCCGAATACTTTTGCAAGCTGCTGTAGGTACAACCAAAAATGTACAGCAGAATCTCAAGCAGCACAAGTATTGCAACAAAGACAGTAAACATTCAAACTCCAGTTCAAACTCTTGACTCTAACATACAAAGCCCTTTATGTGTTGTCCCCTCCATCCATCTCCTCACTAATCTCTAGATACCGTCCTTCGCTCCTCCCAAGAAATTCTCCTGGCCTCTAAGCTTCTCACCTGCTCTCATGCTCGTATCCAGGACTTCACATGAGCATCATCCCTCATCTGGATCGTAAATAGAATCGTAATCGAATCGCTCACAGAGAATCATATTATTGTGTAGATTAGGCTTAAGATTGTAAGCTCGCAAGGGCAGGGTCAGCCTCCTAATGTTTATGCATTTTGTGTTTGTTTTGTGTTTGTGCATGCGCAGTACAGCCCGGCGGACATCCGATGAAGTCAGAGCGCCGGCGTGGGACGCAGAAGTACCAGGACTTGGAGCGCAGAAGAGCCCGACCTGGCAGCCGGCCTGGCCAGGTCGGGTCGGCCACCGGAGACCACCGGGAGCCTGCGGAGCGGCGGCGAGGGCACCTCCTGCCTGCCACGGGCTGGAGGAAGCCCCAGGTAAGTGGAAATTGATTTTTATATTTTCTCCACCCTCCCTGAACCTTTCCTTTAATGTAGCATGTAGGCTGATTCGATGCATAGGCAAAAATGATGGCAGACCCCAGGTCACTCCAATTGCGAGTGGCCTGTCTGGGACTGCCTACTCGGGCTGCAGGCTCGCTCCACTCACAAGCGGCTTGTCCACTGCCATTGACTGCTTCCTGGTCCCAGCCGTCTAATGCCAGCCTAGCTAGGGTAGCATGTGCTTCCAGGTGTTGCTGTGCGCAATGACGTCATGTGACTCCCATGCTCAGACATCACCTGAACAAAAAATGCGGCAGGATCAACATTTGAGATTAGGAAAAAATTCGTAAACCGCAAGCTAGTGGAAAAACGTTAAATCATGCAAAATGTTTACCACACCTGAATGTAGACAGAATGTAGACAGCCTCACCATTTGTATCAATAGAGAGCTTGTCTTGTCCTCTCTGCTCCCCAGCTGTAAAGGAGCAATGGGGAGGAAAACCCTTGGAGTTTGTGGTTGAGGATAAGGAGGGGGCGGGATCTAGAGGCTGACTAGGGAGCGAATAACTTACCTTTGTAAATGCAGTTATTATCCTTTAAAGAGAAACCGTAACCAAGAATTGAACTTCATCCCAATCAGTAGCTGATACCCCCTTTCCCAGGATAAATCTATTCCTTTTCACAAATGGATCATCAGGGGGCGCTGTATGGCTGATATTGTGGTGAAACCCCTCCCACAGTGTGATGTCAGGACCAAGGTCACATCACACTGTGGGAGCCTTGTTGCATTATGGGAAATAACAGTTGTTTACAGTTGTTTCCAACTGCCAAAAAAGCAAGCAGCAGCTACTTCCAGTGACATCACCTGCCAGCAGTAAAAATGTCACCATGTGATAAATGTCAGAATGTAATTCAGGGAGAGGGAAGATTTTACAATGGGAAAACACTGACTTAATCATTTATACATATTTATTGTAGAAATGAAGCACTTTTTTATTACATTATTCATCACTGGAGTTCCTCTTTAAAGGACTACTGTATGGGGGTAGGGGGAAAAAGAGTGGAACTTACCTGGGGCTTCTTATGGTCCCCCGCAGATGTCCTGTGCCTGCGCAGCCACTTGCCGATGCTCCAGTCCCCGCCGCTGGTTCACTTCCGGAATGTGTCACTGCTCCTCACTGCACCTGGGCCGCCTTTTCCTCGCTCCCGCTGACGTCACAGGAGCGTACTGCTCAGTATGGTGCCAGGGACGTCAGTGGGAGTGAAGAAAAGGCAGTGCAGGTGCAGTAATACGCAGTGGTTTTGCAACTTTAAAGTTGCAAATTCCGTAAGTAACCGGTGGTGGGACCAGAGCATCGGTGAGTGGCTGCGTGGGCTCAGGATGTCTGCGGTGGACCAATAGAAGTCTCAGGTAAGTTCAACTCTTTTTCCCCCTATCCTCTTATAGTAGTCCTTTGAGTCAGAAACACCCGATCCCTTCGCCGTCCTCTGATCAGTAACAATGCATTGTGGCTTCATAAACTTGTGACAGTGTGTGACAGTGTGTGACTTACCCTTCTGCAGCAGGAAAACATTTATAAATGAGTTGTATAACATCTCATAAATATGGAGAGACACAATTGCTTGAATGGCGGCAGCACACAGTGTCGCTCCAAGGTCAACTGCCCATAATCTAATTACATGGAACAGAAAAGCTTTCCGTCTGCGAAGGCCGTCCCTTGTCTTGGCGGGCGGAGAAAGACACCATGGCGCCGTGCGTTCACTCTGTGCGTACTCCAGATGAACTTACCTCTCAGATCCAACAAATCATACCGATCTGTGATGTCAGGTGATTATACTTATTACCCATTTCGTGTATTGGTACGTTGTGTTCCTTGCATAGCTTGTGTCCATTGTGATCGTACCGTACAGACATATACACTCACTGAAAGCACTTTATGAGGAATGTCAGTACACTTACTTGTTCATTCAATAATAGAATTAATTGTCATAAAAAAAATGCATAATAATTTTTAAAGCTTTTATTTTTCCTTTTTTTGTGCACAGTTTTTGTTAACCTTTTACAGGTTCTCTACCTGTAACAAAAAAAAGTTCCCCTGGGGGGTACTCTCCTCGGGAGGGGGAAGCAATGAGGCTTTCCCCTCCCCTGTAACTGCAGGCAGTCCAGCGCTGGCTCCCCCGGAGTATCCCGGAATCCTCCCTCGACAAGCCTGACAAGCGCTGATTTATTTACCTTCCCGGCTCCAGCGGGGGGCACTGTTGTGGCTCTCAGCACGGAGATAGGTGGAAATAGCCGATCGCTGTCGGGTCCGCTCTACTACACAGGTGCAGGAGACTTGTGCCTGCGCAGTATAACGGACCGACAGCGATCGGCTATTTCCACCTATCTCCTAGCAGAGAGCAGATACTGCGCCTGCACTGGAGCCGGGAAGGTAAATATTTACATCCCCGCTATTCGGAGGGGCACAGTGAGACCGCCATGGGACACAGGAAGACAGGGGATCCGGAGGCTTCCCCCACCCAAGGTGAGTACCCCCCAGGGCAATTTTTTGTTGTTACAGGTTTTCCTTAAAGGGAATCTGAAGTGAAAATAAACTTATGAAATAATGAATTGTATATGTAGTACAGCTAAGAAATAGAACATTAGTACCACAGATACGAATCACATATTGTTTCCAGTACAGGAACAGTTAAGAAACTTCTGTTGTTATATATGAAAAAGAGCTTCTCTGAGCTCTCAGACTAATTTAGTAAGAAAGCAGTGCTATTTTCTGAAGCACCTATCTCAACCTGTCAAGATTAGAGAAGGATGCAATGTTATAGAAAAACAGCAATATAACTGAAAATAAAAATATGAGACTCTTTTCTTTGCTACTAATGTTCTATTATCCATACTATACATACAGTATAATACATTATCTAATAAGTGTTTTTTGCTTCAGTGTCACTTTAAGCACTGCACACTGGTGCAATGCTGCCAGCAATGACTATACTTGGAATGCAGTGATACATTCACAGCATTACGTACAGTCACAAGATCATGTGACTTTGGATGATACAGCAATTGGTTGTAAAAGTCCTCTGTTATCTCTTCCATAACTAGGCCCCTCCCCCCTTGAAAACTTAAAGGATACCCGAGGTGACATGTGACATGATGAGATAGACATGTGTATGTACAGTGCCTAGCACACAAATAACTATGCTGTGTTACTTTTATTCTTTCTCTGCCTGAAAGAGTTAAACATCAGGTTTGTAAGTGGCAGTTCCTGTCTAAGTCAGGACTGAATATTGTAATCAATGTTACAGAGGCGCCAGAAGTATAAAACAAAATAAATTATTTAAAAGGCAGGGAGGTCGTTGGTGGACTTACCTCCCTGATGCGGACACAAGAAAAAATGTCGGATTTTCGACAGAAAAACTTTTTATTTACATACTCCAATTCAAAATGCAACGCGTTTCGTGGGCCTCACCCACTTCATCAGGCTATAGATAGGAGCAAATATACACTGTGGGACAGAAGAAACAAAGCCACTCAATGTTCTGTACACTGTGTCTAGACTATAGTATTTTTGCTATTTTTTATATATCTACATATATATATATATATACATACACATATATATATATATACACACACACATACACACATATGTGAAAACAAAAACATTTGTCAGAGAACTCATTTTGTTTAAAAATACACATCAGCAGCATTTTAGTGTGTGTACACTTTTGTTAAGGAATGAGGTGATGTCAAATAGGCATATGCTGGCGATAGGTAATTTAAAAAGGTGAGGGTGTTATAAAGAGAAAACGTGATGTGGGTTCTTTAAGTTGGTTATCAGCATGGTGCAGATACAAGTATGATTAAAGTGGTAGTACAATGAACTTGGGTGAATAAATGATAAAAAAGGATAGATTGTCTTACCTTGTGGACAGCTTCAGCCAGCTTAGCGCCTCTGTGCCTTGCCGCTGTTTTTGCTGTTCAAGTTATAGTGTGGCTGATAGATTAATTGGCTCTGATTAGCCAATTAGGCATCTTCTCTTGCGGAGCGTAATTTCAAAGCGTCTGTTTGTTGTTTATAGAAGAAAGGCGTCGCGTCCAATGACGCTAGTCGCCTACGTGATCAGGGGCCAGGATAGTTCCTGGTGTGGGTAGTGAAAGTACGGCGGATCCGCCTGTATACGGACCGCGCATGCGCCGGGGAAGCGGAAGTGCTGGCGCCGCCATTTATCTATGGGGAAAGAGGGCAGAAGACGATACTATTACTAATGAATCATAAGGGAAATAAAAAAGGAAGAAGCAACCGTGGCGTTCAGAGTTGGATAGTGTTTAGGAAGGAAAAAAACAGAGGGAGATTGGTGTACGGGGTTTAATAACGGTTGCAATGATGGTGTATTAACAGTGTGGTAACGTGTTGTCATGGTAACTGGGACGCTGGTCCCTTGCTTGTTCATATTATAGTATTGTGAGAAGGCCTAGAGAATCAATGGATGGAATATTAAAATACATAAAGTATTAAAATACATAAAAAACATAAAAACATGTAGGTTATTATATAAAACATCTACCGTATATACTCGCATATAAGCCGACCCGCATATAAACCGACCCCCCAACTTTTCCCTGAAAAAACAGGGAAAAATGATTGACCCCCATATAAGCCGGGGGTAGGAAATGCTGGATTGGTGCAGCCCCCCAGTGTGTCCCAATATAGCTAGTATAGTGCCCAGTATAGGTAGGTAGTGTCCAGTATAGCTAGTATAGTGCCCAGTATAGCTAGTAAAGTGCCCAGTATAGCCAGTATAGTGCCCAGTATGGGTAGGTAGTGCCTCAGTTTAGCTAGTATAGTGCCCAGTTTAGCTAGTATAGTGTCCCAGTATGGCTAGTAAAGTGCCCAGTTTAGTTAGTATAGTGCCCAGTTTAGCCAGTATAGTGCCCAGTTTAGCCAGTATAGTGCCCAGTTTAGCCAGTATAGTGCCCAGTTTAGCTAGTATAGTGCCCAGTTTAGCTAGTATAGTGCCCAGTTTAGCTAGTATAGTGCCCCAGTATGGCTAGTATAGTGCCCAGTTTAGCTAGTATAGTGCCCCAGTATGGCTAGTAAAGTGCCCAGTTTAGCCAGTATAGTGCCCAGTTTAGCCAGTATAGTGCCCAGTTTAGCTAGTATAGTACCCAAGTATGGCTAGTATAGTGCCCAGTTTAGCCAGTATAGTGCCCAGCATAGGTGGGTAGTGCTCCCCCCCGCTCCCCCCGCGGCCGCCGCTGCTGCTATTACCTTGTTAGACAGCGGCCGCTTCCTAATCCGCGTTCCTCTTCTTTGTCAGAGTGTATCACAGCAGCGCGCCCGGCGCTGCTGCTGTGACGATGCAGGGGGCAGGAAAGAGCGGTTCCCTTGGTAACGGCGATACAGATCGCCGCTATAGGGAGCCGCGCTCTTTCCTGCCCCCTGCATCGTCACAGCAGCAGCGCCGGGCGCGCTGCTGTGATACACTCTGACAAAGAAGAGGAACGCGGATTAGGAAGCGGCCGCTGTCTAACAAGGTAATAGCAGCAGCGGCGGCCGCGGGGGGAGCGGGGAGGGGGGGGAGCGGGGCGCGGACCACCCGACCACCCACCACTAGACCACCAGGGAAGACTCGCATACAAGCCGACCCCCCAACTTTTGACCCCCTTTTTGGGGGTCAAAAATTCGGCTTGTATGCGAGTATATACGGTATATATGGTTGAAAATAACTGCTTATAAAAAACATGTTTTTTGCATATAAAAGAGTCCTCTGATACTTTCCAACAGTGGCATGAAGGACTTATTAGGGAAAAGAGGAGGGGAAGGTGTGTGTGTGTGGGGGGGGGGGGGGGGAGGGGAATCTCGAATGGGGAAACAAGCAAAAAACGAGAATACATTTCTTCAATATTACACAGCATCAGAAAATTACATGTAACTTATTAAGACATCCTTAAAAAATTGTATAAAAGGATAAAAGAGAGGACCAATACAAAATATAAATAAACTGTATAAATTTTTGATTGTTAGTAAATTTTTTCCAGCTGTTCATTTAGACCAGCTGGGGTTAAGGTTTTCAAAATTTGGATCCAGTACATCTCTCGTTTCTTTAATTGTTCAAAGGTATCATGGCGTGCATTGGGAACTTGTTCTATTAACAAATCATCTATATATCGTTTGTATAGTATTATATTGTCAGAAAATGGGGCATCAGGGTTAATTTTTATTTGTTCGATATAGCAGGTGGGAAATTCTACTTCAAGATCCCTATCTATTACCCCTACTACCAAAAACCCCTGCTGTAACATTCAGAAGAGCCCCCAATCTAAAAAGCATACTAGCCCCCAGCCGTGTGAACACCACGGCCACACCTGAGCCAAGTCTTAAAATCCACAAGCAATCAGGGTCCTTCCCCTGTACAAGCAAGAAATGCCAAGCCTGTCAATTCATCTGTACTACTGACAACTACAAATCAAGCGCCACCAATAAAACATACTCCATCAATAGTCACATCAACTGTACATCTAGGAATGTAATCTATGTCATATCCTGTCCATGCGGACTACAATATGTGGGCCGCACCACACAATTGGTGCGAGAAAGGGTCGGACAGCACAAGAGAAATATTATGAAAAATTATCCATTACACAGTGTATCGCGCCACTTCACTGCACACCACCACAGCAATCCTGCCTTGTTCACCATCACCTTAATAGAACAAGTTCCCAATGCACGCCATGATACCTTTGAACAATTAAAGAACAAGAGATGTACTGGATCCAAATTTTGAAAACCTTAAAGGGATACTTAAGTCAAACAAAAAAAATGAGTTTTACTCGCCTAGGGCTTCCAATAGCCTGCTGCAGCTGTCCGGTGCCCTCGCCATCTCCCTCCAATCCTCCTGGCCCCGCCGGCAGCCACTTCCTGTTTCGGTGACAGGAGCTGACAGACTGGGGACGCGAGTGATTCTTCGCGTTCCTGGCCACAATAGCGCCATCTATGCTGCTATAGCATATATCATATACCATATAGCAGCATAGAGGGTGCTAATGTGTCTGGGAACGCGAAGAATCACTCACGTCCCCAGCCTGTCAGCTCCTGTCACCGAAACAGGAAGTGGCTGCCGGCGGGGCCAGGAGGATCGGAGGGAGACGGCGAGGGCACCGGACAGCTGCAGAGAGCTATTGGAAGCCCTAGGTGAGTAAAACTCATTTTTTTTGTTTGACTTAAGTGTCCCTTTAACCCCAGCTGGTCTAAATGAACAGCTGGAAAAAATTTACTAACAATCAAAAATTGATACAGTTTATTTATATTTTGTATTGGTCCTCTCTTTTATCCTTTTATACAATTTTTTAAGGATGTCTTAATAAGTTACATGTAATTTTCTGATGCTGTGTAATATTGAAGAAATGTATTCTCCGTTTTTGCTTGTTTCCCCATTCGAGATTCCCCTCCCCCCCCCCCCCCCCCCCCCCACACACACACCTTCCCCTCCTCTTTTCCCTAATAAGTCCTTCATGCCACTGTTGGAAAGTATCAGAGGACTCTTTTATATGCAAAAAACATGTTTTTTATAAGCAGTTATTTTCAACCATATATAGATGTTTTATATAATAACCTACATGTTTTTATGTTTTTTATGTATTTTAATACTTTATGTATTTTAATATTCCATCCATTGATTCTCTAGGCCTTCTCACAATACTATAATATGAACAAGCAAGGGACCAGCGTCCCAGTTACCATGACAACACGTTACCACACTGTTAATACACCATCATTGCAACCGTTATTAAACCCCGTACACCAATCTCCCTCTGTTTTTTTCCTTCCTAAACACTATCCAACTCTGAACGCCACAGTTGCTTCTTCCTTTTTTATTTCCCTTATGATTCATTAGTAATAGTATCGTCTTCTGCCCTCTTTCCCCATAGATAAATGGCGGCGCCAGCACTTCCGCTTCCCCGGCGCATGCGCGGTCCGTATACAGGCGGATCCGCCGTACTTTCACTGCCCACACCAGGAACTATCCTGGCCCCTGATCACGTAGGCGACTAGCGTCATTGGACGCGACGCCTTTCTTCTATAAACAACAAACGGACGATTTAAAATTACGCTCCGCAAGAGAAGATGCCTAATTGGCTAATCAGAGCCAATTAATCTATCAGCCACACTATAACTTGAACAGCAAAAACAGCGGCAAGGCACAGAGGCGCTAAGCTGGCTGAAGCTGTCCACAAGGTAAGACAATCTATCCTTTTTTATCATTTATTCACCCAAGTTCATTGTACTCCCACTTTAATCATACTTGTATCTGCACCATGCTGATAACCAACTTAAAGAACCCACATCACGTTTTCTCTTTATAACACCCTCACCTTTTTAAATTACCTATCGCCAGCATATGCCTATTTGACATCACCTCATTCCTTAACAAAAGTGTACACACACTAAAATGCTGCTGATGTGTATTTTTAAACAAAATGAGTTCTCTGACAAATGTTTTTGTTTTCACATATGTGTGTATGTGTGTGTGTATATATATATATATACATATATATATATATATACATATATATATATATATATATATATATATATATATATATATATATATATATATATATATATATATATGTGTGTATGTATATTTATGTAGATATATAAATAGCAAAAATACTATAGTCTAGACACAGTGTACAGAACATTGAGTGGCTTTGTTTCTTCTGTCCCACAGTGTATATTTGCTCCTACGTATAGCCTGATGAAGTGGGTGAGGCCCACGAAACGCGTTGCATTTTGAATTGGAGTATGTAAATAAAAAGTTTTTCTGTTGAAAATCCGACATTTTTTCTTGTGTCCGCATCAGGAAGGTAAGTCCACCAACGACCTCCCTGCCTTTTAAATATTTTATTTTGTTTTATACTTCTGGCGCCTCTGTAACATTGATTACAATATTGTGTCCACCCCTGGTGGAGGGGATTTGGCCCCTTTTTTTTCCTATCTACAGAGAGCGACTTCTTAGTCCTGAGTGGGGACAGGCTTAATCTCCCCACCTGCCTATACAGTGGTTGCCTGGAAGGTGACCCAGACTTGTGAGTATCACTCCACATCCACACACCTACATCTAATTTCCAGTACATACTGCACCATAGTGAGCTCTCGGTGTCTCCCTCCCCCCATTAAGTCAGGACTGAGTCAGACTACAGTGTGACCCTCACTGATAAGAAATTACAACTATAAAACACTTTCCTAGCAGAAAATGGCTTCTGAGAGCAGGAAAGAGACAAAAAAGGGTCAATAGTTCATAGATTTTAGCTCTGGCATACTACAATGAATGTGTCATTGAGCAAAAAACAATAAAACACTAAAAACTTGAAAAGTAGATTTAAATATAAATTAAAACTGTGGAATATCTTAAACGGTCATTTTTTAGGAGAAGGAAGATAGATACAATTATTTATTTCATTCGTTTATTTTCACCTTGGATGTCCTTTAAGGTCGCCCCATGCTTAAAAAAACTGCCCACCTCAAGAGTAAGAGAGCAGTGCAGAGTGCACATGATTTTGTTGCTGTGGTTCCGCCCCCTCCTCTTCCCTCCACAAGGCCCCAATGTCACATGACATGCTTTGGGGCTTTACCACATGTCCCGATTTACCTGGGACACATCCCAGGTTCAGGGTCCCCTGTCTCAGGCTGCAATCTGTCCCAGGTTATGTCCCACTTTTAGCCGTGGGACTCTGTGGCCGCATGAGGTAAAGTTTGCCTCATTTACTGTTTGTGGAGTCGGAGTAATTGTTCTCTGCTGCATTTCACGTGTCAAATTTAATGGTTATTGCAATTCATGTGTCAGATGTAACAGTAGTTGCATTTCATTTGTCGGAGGTAGCGGTTATAGCACTTCATGTGTCAGAGGTAACAGTAGTTGCATTTTATTTATCAGAGGTAACAGTTATTGCAATTCATGTGTTAGAGGTAACAGTTATTGCAATTCATGTGTCAGAGGTAACAGTAGTTGCAATTCATGTGTCAGAGGTAACGGTAGTTGCATTTTATTTATCAGAGGTAACAGTTATTGCAATTCATGTGCCAGAGGTAACAGTTATTGCAATTCATGTGTCAGAGGTAACAGTAGTTGCAATTCATGTGTTAGAGGTAACAGTTATTGCAATTCATGTGCCAGAGGTAACAGTAGTTGCAATTCATGTGTCAGAGGTAACGGTTATTGCAATTCATGTGTCAGAGATAACAGTAGTTGCATTTCATTTGTTGTATTTACCAGTTATTGCAATTCATGTGTCGGTGGTAACAGTAGTTGCATTTCATTTGTTGGAGGTAACGGTTATTGCAATTCATGTGTCAGAGGTAACAGTAGTTGCAATTCATGTGTCAGAGGTGACGGTTATTGCAATTCATGTGTCAGAGGTAACAGTTATTGCATTTCATGTGTCGGAGGTAATGGTTATTGCAATTCATGTGTCAGAGGTAACAGTTGCTGCAGTTATTATTTGATGGTCATAAAGGAGCCGCTCTCCCCATCCATTGAATCGCCACTGCTCTGCCTGCTACCCCTATGAAGGGATTTTAGTTACAAAAGTCCGTCAGCCCAAGTGCAGGCACTGACGTATATAGAACACCGTGATATGTAAATGTTTAAAGCACTGTACTAGAAATTAAAATAAATGACACAGGGATCATCTGTATGTTTGGTGTAACTACTGTGGGGGTGTTAAAAATGAAATGTTTCCCAATAGTCCACCTTTACTGTTGGATGAACTGGATGTCTCTTTTTTTTTTCTTTTAACCAAACTGTGTAACTAAATAACTTTAAAATAAAGATGAGTCAAATACTTTTGAGAACTCCAAAACTCGATCAGCGAGTTCCTCATTGGCTTTTCTTCATACGGCCGTGAGCCTAATTAAAGAAGAATTCCGCAAAGTGTCTGGTAAGCAAAACTGCTGAGTTCACATTATATAGGTTAGAATTGCAGAAATGCCTTGCTTGCTTTTAGAAGTAAAGTCATCCTTAAAGGGTAACTGAACTTTTGTGGAGTGGGGGGGAGGGGGGACAATTAACTCCGGGGCATCTGTAAGCATTGCCAAGACTTTAAAGTAAATGTCTAGAGACTAAAAATAAAAAGTCAGATACTTACCTATGGGCAGGGAAGGCTCAGGATCCTATAGCCCCTTCCACGTCTTCTCTTGCTCCCATCATTCCAGCGATGACACCAGTGTTGCCTGCAAAGTTTCACCTAAGTAATTTCCGCATCAAAAATTCCATTTTCAATTCGAGAACATTTTCACGAAAAAGTGCTTGTATTTTTACAGTGAAAATGCGGACAGCTGTTTTTTTGTACTGCGCAAAACGATATTTTTTACTGCAATCATTTTTCCACGAAAACATGAAAACTATATTTTACAGTGAAAAGTTTCGAAAAATGTGAAAAATACAAAACTTATTTTCAATGGAATTTTCACTTGAAAATCAAATTTTACATTTTTTTTCGTGAACATTGATGCAAAATGAATATCAACATTTTCGCTCATCACTGGTTGACACCCCCGTATAACTGTGAACTCGACCAATTTGTAGAATACACATCCATGGAGGCTTCAGAAGCACAGGGTGCATCCGAAGGTGGGCGGCTCCGTACTGCGCACGCTTGAGTGCGTACTTCCGCATGCACAGCACGGAGCTACCCATCTCCAGAAGCACTTGTGGAGACAAGTACTTCCAAAGCCTCCCCAAGGGGGTAATTTCAACGGGGGAGACGGCACCGGAACGAGGGGAGCAAAAGAAGACAGGGAAGGCTCTATAGGATCCAGGACCGGATTTAAGTCAAGGCCGCACAGGCCATGGCCTAGGGCACCACAGGATAAAGGGCGGGTGGGCAGCAGACTATACTGGGGGAGGAAGGGTCACCTGGCTACCTATTCTAGAGGGGGGTCATCACAGGCTATCTATACAGAAAGGGAGAGGGTCACCTGGATTCTTATATTAGAGGGAAGGGAAAGAAGAGTCATCAGGCTGCCTACACTGGAGGAAAAAGGGTTATATGGCTACCTATGCTGGAGGTGGGGGGAAGGGTCATCTGGCTACCTATACTGGAGGGAAAAGGGTTATATGGCTATCTATACTGGAGGTGGGGGGAAGGGTCATCTGGCTATCTATACTAGAGGGAAGGGTCAGTGGACTACCTATACTGGCGGGAGGGGGAAGGGTCATCTGGCTACCTACACTGGAGGAAAAAGGGTTATATGGCTATCTATACTGGAGGTGGGGGGAAGGGTCATCTGGCTACCTATACTAGAGGGAAGGGTCAGTGGACTACCTATACTGGCGGGAGGGGGAAGGGTCATCTGGCTACCTATACTGGAGGAAAAAGGGTTATATGGCTACCTATGCTGGAGGTGGGGGGAAGGGTCATCTGGCTACCTATACTAGAGGGAAGGGTCAGTGGACTACCTATACTGGCGGGAGGGGGAAGGGTCATCTGGCTACCTACACTGGAGGAAAAAGGGTTATATGGCTACCTATGCTGGAGGTGGGGGGAAGGGTCATCTGGCTACCTATACTAGAGGGAAGGGTCAGTGGACTACCTATACTGGCGGGAGGGGGAAGGGTCATCTGGCTACCTATACTGGAGGAAAAAGGGTTATATGGCTACCTATGCTGGAGGTGTGGGGAAGGGTCATCTGGCTACCTATACTGGAGGGAAAAGGGTTATATGGCTATCTATACTGGAGGTGGGGGGAAGGGTCATCTGGCTATCTATACTAGAGGGAAGGGTCAGTGGACTACCTATACTGGAGGGAGGGGGAAGGGTCATCTGGCTACCTATACTGGGAGAGGTCAACTGGCTACCTATACTGAAAGGGGGTGGCTGCTGACAGTGGCCTTGGGTGGTAAAGAGTACAAATCCGGCCCTGAGAGTCTTCTCTGTCCATAGGTAAGTATATGACTCTTTTTTTTTTCTTTTCTTTTTTTTTAGTCACTTGACATTAACTTTAACAAATATTACCCAATCAGCAGAGAGACATACTGAAAGCCAATAGTAACTGATAGCCATAGCCAATGAAATGCCTATTATTCTGGCTTGCATGCAAATGTAGTACAAAATGTATGCAGCTTGGTATCGGGTCAATCACACACACACTTCTTGTTGATTTGGATTGGCCCAGTTTCTAGCAACTCAGTGAATCTGCTCATAGGCTGCAAAGAAACTTTTCAGATTACCATATTTTTCAGAATATGACGCATAGGATGCGACGAGAATGGTGCACTGATGCGCCGTTTAGGTCGCATCCTATGCGACCTTAACCACTTAACGACCGCCTAACGCCGATAAGCGGCGGCAGGTCTTAAGTGGATTGGCATGGAAACGGTTGCTCGTTCGAGCGGCTGTTCCAAGTCAGTTCACAGAGAGTATCTCCGTGAACAGCCTGCGAGCCTCCGATCGCGGCTCGCAGGTTAAATGTAAACACGCGGGGAAGAAATCCCCGGTGTTTACGTCGCACGGTGCTGCTGTGCAGCAGCGCCGTAAAGGAGATCGGCGATCCCCGGCCTCTGATTGGCCGGGCATCGCCGGCATCTGATAGGCTGAAGCCTATCAGAGGCGGTACAGGACGGATTGCCGTCCTGTGCCACCCACAGAGAGAGGGAGGGAAGGAGAGGGAGGCCGAATTTGTTATCGTGCAGTGCGCGATGTAGCTTTGTGCATTTTTTAGTGTGCACAAAGCTACTTAAGTGGCACTAAGTTCAGATAAGGCACACTGCCTCAGATAAGGCACAATAACTCAGATAAGGCACACTAACCTCAGATAAGGCACACTAACCTCAGATAAGGCACACTAACTCAGATAAGGCACACTAACCTCAGATAAGGCACACTAACCTCAGATAAGGCACACTAATCTCAGATAAGGCACACTAACCTCAGATAAGGCACACTAACCTCAGATAAGGCACACCTTCCTCAGATAAGGCACAACAACTCAGATAAGGCACACTAACCTCAGATAAGGCACACTAACCTCAGATAAGGCACACTAACTCAGATAAGGCACACTAACCTCAGATAAGGCACACTAACCTCAGATAAGGCACACTAACTCAGATAAGGCACACTAACTCAGATAGGGCACACTAACCTCAGATAAGGCACACTAACTCAGATAAGGCACACTAACCTCAGATAAGGCACACTAACCTCAGATAAGGCACACTAACTCAGATAGGGCACACTAACTCAGATAAGGCTTAGCGCCGGTTAGTGAATCAAGCCCTAAGGGGTTAAAGGGAAACTTCAGGTAAAAAAAAAAAGACATGGAGTACTTACCGAAGAAGAGGGAAGCCTCTGGATGTTGTAGAGACGTCCTCCTCACTGCTGCCGCCCCTTGCCGGGGCCCTCCGGAAGACCCAGGCCCTGCACCTCTCAGTGGATCTGTAAGCAGGGGCGTATATGGGTAATATACAGCCTATGGCAAACATTGAAATCGGGCCCCCCCCCCATTCAGAGCCCCCTTCCCCCCTAAAAACAACAACCCTTATCGCCTGCATGTGTTAAAGTCGCCTATGTTTTTTGGCTTGGCATATTGCTAAAGTTACTTTTTTGAAAATATCTCTTCTTATTCCCTCTCTGTACTCTATTCTAACATTTAGCCAAGTGCGCCCTACATACAAATATTAAGTATGTTCTCCACATAAAAGAACTAATCGGATTTGAGGTCTGAGTGACGAGGGGGCCTGGGGGCAGGCATGACGGCAAAGCACAGGGGCAGGCATAGCGGCGCAACACAGGAGCAGGCATGGGGGTGCAGCACAGGTGCAGGCATGGTGCCCATGTTGCTGTGACGCCCATGGCATGAGCCATGCCTGCACCCCTCTAGATACGCCTCTGTCTGTAAGTGCAGCTATCCTTTATGTATCCGTATACTAGCATCGTAAAATGTGGGATTCTTTTCTCTATTCTACTTTTTGCACCTGCTGTGTGTAATAGATATACTTCACAGCCATCCCTTAGTTACGGAGAGACACGGATATTACTCTGTTATCGCTGTAACGCCGCTATCGGCTTGGGATCAGAGTGGAGCGACGCTGGCCCAGCAGACAAAACAGCAAAATTAAAAAAATACTTTCATTTCTGGCCCCACTGAGTAGCCATTATTATCCCATTAGCTTTCAGGAGGAGATGCGCAGGTGATTACAGGAATCTGGCGCTCACGCTGCGTTCTGCCCACATCTATCAGCAGATATCTGTATAGAAATTTCACTGTCATCATTTTAAATGTTCCTTTTGTGATGGAGGCAATGGCCTGTGCAGAATCACCGCAGTCTGATGATCTATTTGTCTGTTTATCTCTCTCTCACTATTCCTTACCTATGTGTTTATTTATATTTCTCTATGTCTGTATATCTGTCTAATCGAGTGGTTTCCCCTCCCTCCCTTCCTCGCTCCCCAATATAGCTTCTCTGGAGGTCTAGGGCTTCCTCCCTCCCTCATATTGCTTCCCTGGTGGTGTTAGTGGCCCCCTGTCCTGCAGAGGAGTAGCTAAGGTTTTCAGTACCCGGGGACAAAGACAATTATTGCGCCCCCACCTGGACAAAATGTGCCACACCTCAGAATATGGACGTAGTCATTGGTGAAGTCAAATGTACAAATGCTGTTTAGATAGCCAGATGTACCCCCTTCTTTCTAAAGATAGCAATATGTGCCCCCCTCTTCCCCTCATTTAGATAGTCAAATATGTCCCCTTTCCTTGTTCAGATAACCAGATGTGCCCCCCTTTAAATAGCCAAATATGCCCCCTATAGATAGCCAGATGTACCCCCATCCCCCATTTAGATAGCCAATCGTGCCCCTTATAGAGAGCCAGATTTGCCCCATCCCCATTTAGATAGCCAGGTGTGCCCCTTATAGATAGCCAGGTGTGCCCCCTATAGAGAGCCAGATGTGCCCCCCATCGCCCATTTAGATAGCTAGGTGTGCCCCCGTCCCCCATTTAGATAGCCAGGTGTGCCCCCTATAGAGAGCCAGATGTGCCCTACTTTTTCTACTGCTGTTAACGCACCTTCACTCCTCTGCAGAAGGAGGGAGACAAGCAGGCATCAGGCAACCAGCAAACCTCCTCTCATGCATGTGGGGGTGCAGCGGCTGTGCTGAGGCCCCTTACAGTGCTGCGCCCGGGGACATACATCCCCCTTGCCCACCCATAGCTACGCCTCTGCTGTGCTGTGCTCCCCCAACTCAGTCTATGCAGAGTAGCGGGTGCAGCGGTAGCAGTGCTTCTCTTACCTCCTCCACAGGAGTACAGAGATGTGCGTCCTCCCTCTCTGGTCAACTCTCGCTCTAGTACCTGGCATCTTACTCTTCTCATGTTGCATGTTATCACATGAGGCAGGAGGAGATGCCGGGCACTAGAGCGAGCGATGAGTGGAGAAGATGGATGCACATCTCAGGATTCCTGCGGAGGAGGTGAGATAAGCACTGCTACCGCTGCACCCTGATACTCTGCATAGACCGAGTTGTCCACCTGTTATCACAAGTGGCGTCTCTTGTTGTCACACTCGCACTACTGGCTGTGCAGCGTGGGCGCACACAAATGCAAGGTTGAAGCAGGAGTGGTAACTTGGTCTATCTGTTTATTTAAACAAGTATATGACACATTTCACAGGGGTACTCCCCAGTTGAGGTCTTCTGCACATGCACGGCTCGGGCAATGAGTGCGCCCCCAGCGCAGTACTACACTGGCGCAGAATGCAGGAGGCGGGAGCGCAATGAGGGGTGCGCACGCGGCCGAGCCATGCATGCGCAGAAGGCCGCGACTTCCCAGATTACCGGCAGTCATAGAAGCTTAACCGAGGGGCAGAGGAGGACGGCGAAGGACTCAGCACTGCTCATGGAGCTGGAGAAAGCCCCGGGTAAGTAAAAATTAAGCCTAGTGAAAGATCTCTGGTTCACTTTAAAGAGGAACTGTCACAAAAATCTTAAAATTTAAAACTCTTACAATTAAAAAGTACATTTCTCCCAGTGTAAAATGAGCCATAAATTACTTTTCTCCTATGTTGCTGTCACTTACAGTAGGTAGTAGAAATCTGACATTACTGACAGATTTTGGACCAGCTCATCTTCTCATAGGGGGTTCTCAGGGTTTTCTTTATTTTTAAAAGCACTTAGTAAATGGAAGTTGCTCCATCCAACTGCCAAAATAATGCACAGCGAGCAGGGAGGCTGGCCAGCATCTTTGTATTAATCATTTTCAGGGAATGTCTGTATAAAGAATAAAGGCCATGCTGAGAATCCCATGTGGAGAGATGGACTAGCCCAAAACCTGTCGGTAATGTCAGATTTCTACTGCCTACTTTAAGTGACAGCAACATAGGAGAGAAGTAATTTATGGCTCATTTTACTCTGGGAGAAATGTGCTTCTTATGTGTATGTGTTTTAAATTTTAAGATTTTCGCGACCGTTCCTCTTTAAGCGCGACACAAGCAAACATCGGCTGTTACAAACTCACTAATACAGATGAGACCTGTCCATTAGGGAAGTTTTCTTACTAAGTCACACACTGTGAGTGTGGAAGTTTGCAAGATGCACCAGTGTTAGAAGTATCGCCAGATCGCACTAACCTATGGGTTTCTTCTGCCCTGCCACTGTATTCCATTTAAGAAAGTGTGCAGGTCAGGTGTTTCTGACTGAAGTCTGACTTGGTTGTTTCAGGTGTGTGATTCAGACACTTCTGCAGCCAAAGACATCAGCAGGACTGCCAGGTAACTAGTATTGTTTATAAGTAAATAAGGTAGCCTCCATCACCCTCTAACTTCAGGTGTCCTTTAAGTGCTTCATGTTTGTCTGTTGGAGATGGAGAGTGGTTAGGGATGGTTGGAAAGAGTAGAGTAGCAATAGGGGCTGCAAGCCATGCAGCCGTGGGCCCCGCTCAGGGCCGTTTTGGGGGTCAGGAGGGGTCGCAGCATGAGGGAAGAGCATTGGCCACCTACATCGGCCCTCAGCGCTCCCCCTCCAGCATTAATAGGTGGCAGCAGCGGCAGTCAGGTACACAGGCATACCTCCATGCATTCCACACGCCAGAGGTCCCTCTCTCTAAGCGTCTGACGCTACTTCCTATTTATCAGGAAGTAGCATGTGGCACTTAAGAGATCGGACCTCCGTGGTGGAACACATGGAGGTATGCCTGTGTTCCTGCTGCCGCTGCTGCCACTTATTAATGCTGGAGGGGGAGCGCTGAGGGGAGAGCGCGAGGTGAGGGAGGGGGGAGTGGTCCCCCGTCCCCGCCAATGTGGGGGCCAATTCTCTCCCCTCATGCTGCGACCCCTCCTGCCCCCCAAAACGGCCCATCCAAATTTTCGCAGGGGGGCCCAGTGGTGACTTCTAGTTACGCCCCTGGTTGGAAAAATCCTGCGAAATGCTGATTTCAAAGTTTCCGAATGGAAATTGGCTTTCCGCAGCGGTAATCAGAAATTGGCACTCAGAAATCCGTGGGAATGCCACCACATTTCTGCAACTCAGACATTTTAGGCCAACTACAGAACTCAGAGAATACAGGTTTTCTTTAGTTTGTTTGTTTGTTTTTTTGGTGGAAATCAGATTTCTGCATTAATTTTAGACCGACCACAATACTCGGATACTACCGAGTTTTTCCCGAGTTTTGAGATTGGTTTTTCCGATTTCTGCAGTAAAGTTTTGCATTCTGTGATTGGTCCAATACTACCAAGTATTTCCAAGTCAGACTATATTACGGATTCCATAAAAAACAACCTTGTTTTTAAATGAACAGAAGGCAGCTGGGCATACAGTTTACTGAGGCACCTATCAGCTGCACCGACTGAGTTTACTGCAACACCTTGTGGCAATTAGTAACCTAATGCTGGCATTACACCATAACATTTTCTGTTAGATTTTTCTGTTAGATTCTCTAAGTTCAACATGTTGGAAAAGTATGTATCTTACCATCTATCTGCCGAGTAATCAGGGCCGGTTCAAGTAACAGTTGGGCCCTAGGGCAAAATTTGCCTGGGGGCCACCCAGCAGACACCCAGCAGACACCCCCCTGACCAAAAAGCGCCATTAGAGGCCCTTTATTGCAGCAAAATTTCCCTCCTAGGCCCCTGAGCTGGCTGCTGACCCTCCCCCAATAACCTCCCAACTTAACAGACTCTGCAGAGTCCCTGGGGAGCAACAGTTAAGATGGGGGAGGAACACCTTGGGGGCCCCTACAGGCTCTGGGGCCCTGGGGCAATTGCCCATTTTTTCCTATGTTAGCTCCGGCCCTGCGAGTAATTAGGCATTGTTCTACTCAGTAGGCGATGACCAGAAGACAATGCACCAGAGGTAATGACCATTCTCTACAGAAAATAATCTAATTATGCATTCTAACAGAAAATCTAACAGAAAAATCTAAAAGAAGAATCTAACAGAAAATTGTATGGTGTAATCCCAGCAGAGGCGATGAAAGTGTAGTTCCAAAATCAGTCAGCAGGTGGTGTGCCTGCACCTAACCAGACTTGTTCTCTGTTGCAAAGATGTGTCGGATGCACAACTTAAGAGCTAAGGTGACCTGACCAGTCATCAGCATGAGCATTGACCTGAACACCAAGCAGGAGGAGAGGCAAGACTTGTGTGGGTGGAAGAGCAGCAGCGGCCAAAACTACAGAATCACTCCCATAGCTGTATCTCTAATGCTGGGAATACACCATGGGCTTGATTTACAAAACGGTGCTAACTTTAGCACTGGCCCTTAGCACGTCTAAACTCAGTTGAAATGTGAGAAGTAGTGATTGTGCGCAAAGTACCGCGCGCAAAGTTTTGCGCACGCACTGCACAGAGCGCAGGGCGCTCAGCGCGAAGTGCCCACTAAAGCCTATGGGACTTAGTGCGCGCATAGGACTTTGCGTGCGCAAAACTTTGCGCGCGGTACTTAGCGCACGATCTGATTGAGAAAACTGGTGCTAACCTACTTAGCACCCTGGTTAGCACGCCTTAAGACTTTAGACGTGCTAAGTAGGTTAGCACCTCTTAGTAAATCAAGCCCCATAAGTGTTTTCAGCAGATAGATGGTTCGATAGATAATTTCCGACATGTCCGATCTTATTTGCGATCGTTTTTTTTTTTTAATCAATTTCTCATAGAAGTGAATGGAAATTGATAAGAAAAGATAAGAAAATAAGATCAGATAGTAAATCGAGTGAAAAATCTCATCATGTATTCCCAGCATGCACAGATATCAATCAGGGGCATAACAATAGGGGCTGTAGCCCCTGCACACGCAGGGGGGGGGGGGGCGCGGGCCACTCAGGGCCGTTTAGGGGGGCAGGAGGGGTTGCAACATGAAAGGAAAGCATGGCCGCACATCGGCGGGTAGCGGGGACAGCCCCCCCTCACCTCGGGCTCTCCCTTCAGCGCTCCCCTCCTGCAGTTATCATTGGCAGTGGGCGACGGCAGGAACACATACCTTCATGCGTTCCATGTGCTGGAGGCTCTGTAAGTGTTTGAGGCTACTTCCTGTTTAAACAGGAAGTAGCATGAAGCTCTTAGAGATGGACCTCCGCGGCGGATGGAGGTATGTGTTCCTGCCGCGGCCAGCTACAAATGATAACTGCAGGAGGGGAGCGCAGAGGGGAGCGCCCGAGGTGAGGGAGGAGGGACTGTCCCCCCTCCCTGCCGATGTAGGTGGCCACACTTTCCCCTCATGCTGCAACCTCTCCTGCCTCCCAAAACAGCCCTTTCCCTAAAAAATGCCTATAAAATAAATAATTCTTGAAAACAAATATTACCCAAAGAAAGCCTAGATAGTCATGAAAAAATGACATGTGCATAAGTAATAAAAACATTGCTGTATCAATAGTGACACAGCTGAAATGCCAAAATTACAAGGAATCTTAAGAGGGAAAAACCTCGGAAAGCGAAGTGGTTAAAATTAAAATTGTCATGTTCTTACTGCGCATAGTAATTTTCCCGTTGTTTAGTGAATATATAGGTATAGCCAAAAATATTCAATTTTTATGTGTTTACATGTCGCTGAGTATCCTCAGAGGATCTCACAATTTAATTCACAAAAAAGCAATTGTCCATTTTTTTTTAATTAACAAAAAAGTCATTGTCCATATTTGGTAGCTAATTAATTGCTTTGGGGATGTGGGAGGAGCCTGGAGTGCCTATGGAAACATAGGAGGAAACATACAAACTCTACACAGAAAGTTTGATCTGCCTACAGAAGAGAATGGAGTAAAAGGAGAACAGCCAAATACAGTCACATTCACCTCTCTGTAATCTGACCTATTGCTCATCTATCAGAAGAACAATTGCATACACTCTGGGAGTGAATCTGCCTTCTGTTTATTTATGCTAAACAAGGTATGTCCTGGTCCTGCTATCCAGTGAATTAAAGAGAGAATTGAAGCCCTGGCTTAAAAAAAATGCAAGATACAGGGTAGTGGTGGTGTTAGTGGTGGTGTTGGGGGGGGGGGGGGGGTTTGGACGTACAATTTGTGTGCTTGAGTGTGGAATTCCTATTCTCCGAAGCAGGGACAATTCGATTTCCTGTTCAGTGCACAGTGCTGGAAACAGTTAAATGTGTGTCACTCAGTAGGGAGGGTGGTAACTGCTGGGGACTCATACTCCTGTATGGGTTGTATCCACTTGCTGGCAGCCCTGGATAGATAGATAGATAGATAACATATGTAGATAGATGGACTTCCTCTAAATCAAACATGTCAAACCGGTCCTTCGGGGGACGAGGTCCTCTCACATTTTTTGAACAGCTCAAATTAATTGATGATGGGTCTGAATCAGGAAAGGTGTGGTCTATCAGGTAGAACACATTCCTCTCTTTCTCAGTCCATCCTAAACACTGGCATGGATCTGGCCCTCCAGGCCTGGAGTTTGACACCTGTGCTCTAAATCAACTATTGAGTGGCTTCTCGTTTATCCAGCGTTGATTCTACATGCAGATATTTCCAGTGTACGGCCTGTGTTTAGCTAGGAAGAAGTATACCGGCTCTCTGAATAACAGATGTGTACGCACATTCCTTCTCCAGGAATTCTGATACAAGCTCAGTAGACGCATCTATAAAGGCGCTCGTTCGGCGGAGAGGCGAGTTTTGTTTGGAGTCACCTTCAGCAGCAGCAGGTTCAGCATCTCGCTGGGAGCCTTCCCAGCCGCACATGATGGATGGATCTTAATATGATCCACTAAATGTGCGGGATAATGGGCAAGGTCGCCTGGCGTAGCCTCATTCCGCTCTATTATTGGAGAAGGTGTCGGCGGTGGAACAGCGAAGTTCCCATCCTCTCCCCGGGGACATGCCGATCTGCCGTGACACTTCCTGTGATAATTGCAGCTCATCCATACATTCCTGAAAAATGCTTCTCTTAACCCCAGAAGGATTTATCCCGGCGTACGAAGCCGTAAAATTCAGCCGCATGATTTAATACTCAATACGGTGGAAATATGTCGGGTTTATAAGACCTGTTCCCTGTGACAAGTACGAAATATTAAAGCCAATGTAGGTGATTCTTCTTTTTTTCTCATTTTTGCATTCCCTTATTTATGAGGTTTGGTAGGAAAAGTAGATTTCATTACACAGTACTTTATCAGTCTGGGGACTTTGCACTTCTTTATGCCGGCCATACACTATTCAGTTACCATTTTGATGTTGTGCTTTTGATAGATATTACGATGGTTGATATTACAATCAATAAAATGATCTATTATTTGGCAATCAAGTAAAGACCAACATCGTGGGGGGTCCAAGGAGGCCTACACGTGGCACCCCTGTTGAGATGCAATGTATATTGCGTGGGCCATCTCCTGCAGGAATAGCAGGGAGATAGTTTTAGATCCTGCATATTCTGGTAGGCGAATGCAACAGGCAAACACTTTGCCATTTTAATTAGCTCATTAACTTGAGGCAGCCAGTATATAAGTCAGGTGTTGACTGGTCAAAGCTCATATCCCTTTTTTCTTATGTAACATATAACCGACTTTCTCAGGTGGGATCTTTCCGTCCACCCAACACCCACTTTTCACGCAATACCCACTAGTGCATGCTGGAAAATGTAGCGCCCTTGGCTGCTGGTGCAGGTCGAGAGCTAATAGAGAGCTAATACTGTGGTTGAGGGAGGGCACTTCGGGGCTACTCAAGGGCCCTGATGCAGTAGCTACCTCTGCACCCTCTATTGCTACGCCCCCTGGAGAGGGGATAGGGTTGGGAGCAGTTACAATTATATATCCAGAGGGGAATAACATTGAATGTTTTACTGGGGTGTGAGGGAGGGGACATGATTTGAAGTTGAGCCCCTGAGTCTCGGTAGAATTTTTGGTAAAGTCAGTTCACGAATTGTCAAATTGGCGTGTAGGAGGAAATGAGGTGCCCGGAGGAAACCCACACAGACCCAAAAACAACATAAGAGCTTTATGTTTTAGTGTTCTGAACAAAATTCAAACTCGAGACCCACTTGCTATAAGACATGAATAAAGGTCAATTCTCCAAGGTGACCTAAAAACATAATGGCAACTCCTCTTTACTGGTTACTAGAGGCAACCACAGCCTGATGGTTTCTTTTGTTCACTGATCCTCATCACTCAACATTGTCGTTTTATATACAGGCGCCCAGGTTGCCTAGCAACCATTCTTCCCTCTGCCCTCCCATTAAACAGCTGCTACACCACACTGCATTTTTTTTCCCTTTTCTTTGGCTTGTTCTGAATGTGAGAGTAAAGATATTGGATCATAATACAGTTCTGAAGGATTCTGCATAGAAGGTCAGGCTGGGGCATACAATGGGGATATGTAATGCCCGGCGCTCTTCTGGGGGAGTGTACGACACCGCTACTATCCGGCAAGCCTTTGAATAAGTTTTCATACTAATGCTGAATAAAGTCTAATCGAGATGAAAAGACTTTATTTTTCCCTTCTCCCGAGGTTTACGTTGTTAAATCTTTATTTTTTGAATTCACAAGCAATCTCTGTGGTGCAATCGAGTTCAAAAGTTGAAACCGAACAACAAAACAAAAGTCGTTGACATATTGGGTTTGAAGTACTCTCGTGGCCAGGGGCGATCCGGAAAATCTGCGGTGGATTTTGTTCATAAATGAGTCTCTGCTATTAAACTGAACCTCCAGACTAAAAATCTACTCAGCAGCACTGAAAAGGCTTGATGTTCCTTTAACAGTTTCACAGCATCAGAACTTTGTTTTTCTTACCAAAGCATCATTTTTAGCTGCACAGAAGCTAAGCTCCGCTTCATCAAAGAAAACTGCCCGAATATTTTTCCCGATGCTGTGCAAAGCATGATGGGATTTCTGATGTTGTTATTCTCGTTGCCTAGCAGCTGGGAGGGGTGATCAGGACACAGGACAGTTGGAACTGTGTATCATGCTTCCTGTCACCTCCTTTCAACCAAAAAGATGGCTGCCCTCATGAAATCACAAACATTTGCCTGTTTTTTTAAACAGTGTGGATAAGAGATTATATTACCTATCTATTGTAATTAACATAACTAATGTAACTTAATGACAATATGTTTGTTTAGGCTGAATTTTAAAGTGGCAAAGAAAGTGTGCAGTCAAGTATGGTTAGCTCACCGTTTAAATGTATTGCAGGTGGCTATATCTTCTGTAATACCTGGCATACTTGTATAATTTCTTCACTTCCTTATTACTATCACTATGTTCCCTATATGCACTGTGGGGTTGTCATGAAAAGTAATTTCGTTGTGTTACACAATGACAATAAAGTGAATTGAATTGAATTGAAATGCTCCAGGGTTGTTCATTGCCTTGATAACAGGGCTGTTTTTAGGCAAAGGCATTCTAGTCCATGGCCTGGAGTGCCATTGGTGCTGGAGGGTGCCATGCCCCTGGATTAAGCCACACCCTCACAGGTGTTCTATCACCTGCTTCTGTTGCATGTTTGCAGCAGAAATTTTGGTGTTTAGAGCAGCAGCAGCAGCATTGCAGGTCCCTGGAGAGCAGACATCACCAGATAGTGTAAGTTGCAGGCAGCCTCCACTTTGTTCCTCATGCATTCTTCTATCCCCCTTTCTGTCTCCTTATGTCTTGTATAGATATGACCCTGCTTGGTATGCTCTAAAGTGCACCTCTATGGCACTACTAGAGTTAAAGAGGAACTTTAAGGCATGTAACTTGATTCTTTTTTTTTAAATACATTTTTAATAATTTTTTAATAACATTTTGTAAATTATTTAGTCAATGTTATACATTTCTTACCAAATCTTTCCTCACCCTGATTCTTAAAGCAAACCTGAACTGAAAATAAAAAGTCAAAATAACCATACACAGGTCATATTTACCTCCTGTGTAGTCTACTCCTCAATCTCTTTCTCCTCTCCTGCGTCCCATTTGTCCGCTGTGATTGATGGAATTCTCTGTCCTCCATTTTGAAAATGGCCACTACACCAGAACAGCTTCCTGGTCAGCACACTGTTAAACTGTAATATTGTTCACGTGAGCCATAGGGAAACATGGACATTACCTTGCTCATCAGTTGCCCTTTCAGTTATAACTGACAGCAACTGATGCTTAACTGACAGCAACTGATTTATTTCAATTCTGACAAATTCTTGTCGGGTGGTGCGTGCATAGCGGGCGGGTGCACGCACGGTGGTGACAGACCTAGAGCCCGTTTTTAAACAGGCTCAGGTCACTAATTTTAAATAGTTTTACTCGGTTCAGGTTCCGTTTAAATGTATTGCAGGTGGCGACATCTCTGCTGCAGAATGCACTGCGGAATGTTTGTTTGCTGTGTGTCCCGAAGTGAACAGAAACAACACCTGGACTCCCAGAGTGTTCTGCGGCAGAAGGCTGCATAACTAAATATACATCAGTGAGAGGGTGGGGCTACATACTAATATACAGCAATATATATAGATATAGAAAGTCTTTCAGATGTTGAAACCAGGAAATTGCACATAAAAATGGGTATCCTGTATTATTTACTGCGTTCTATTATATGTTGTTGCAGTGCCTTTTTTAACTCTTTCGCAGCCAGTTTATTTAGAGGCTTGCAAGATTTTCAGGCCAATTTATTTTAGAATTTTTTTTCTGATTTGTTACATTTCCCTGCTTCTAATTAGTACTGCTGTAATGTGTATTTATGGCCACGTGTCACTTGTTTGTCACTTGTTTAGCACCACTGCATCGTGTATCTACACCCCTGGGGATTTCACTTCAGCACCAGGGACTTAGATACACGGATGCCTCCCCCTCCTCCCCTTGGCCCCCCCTACGCCTCTGTGATAGAGTACTGATCGGTGCGGCTACTTGGTTATATTCATTTATAGTGACCATGTCGCGAAAAATACAATGCATTTTTGCAAGTATATTTTCAAAGTTGAAAGTGCTATTTTCAGTGTAATGAAAATGCAAAAATGTTATGCAAAATTGCAACAAGTCTATGAAAAATGTTAACCTTTTGGGAACTTATTTTCACAAATACACACTAATCATATTTAAAGTGACAGTGAAGTGAAAAAAAAAGTATGATATAATGAATTACATGTATAGCACAGGTAATTAATAGAACATTAGAAGCAAAGGAAATAGTCAAATTTTTTTTTATAACATTGTATCCATCTCTAATATTTGCAGTTTACAAATTACACTCTGTATTTTAAAGCGGAACTGTAGAGTGAAAATAAACACATTGGGCCTGATTCACAAAGCGGTGCTAACAGTTAGCACGCTGGTGAAAAGCCCTTTATCATGCCTAAACTCAGTTTAGGCATGATAAGTTTAGGTGTGATAAGTTTAGGTGTGATAAGTTTAGGCATGATAAGTTTAGGTGTGATAACTTTAGGCATGATAAGTTTAAGCGCCAACTGCGTTAGCATCGCAGTGCACAGCTGATCAAAAGTTTTACGCTAGCAAAGTCTGGTGCACTTCGTATAAAGTTTAATGGCGCTGCTTTGCGTGCGGGACTTTGCAAGCGATCTAAACTTATCTAAACTTATCATGCCTAAACTTATCACACCTAAACTTATCATGCCTAAACTTATCACACCTAAACTTATCATGCCTAAACTTATCACACCTAAACTTATCACACCTAAACTTATCATGCCTAAACTGAGTTTAGGCGTGATAAAGGGCTTTTCACCAGCGTGCTAACTGTTAGCACCGCTTTGTGAATCAGGCCCCTAAACTTGCTTTTCACCAGCGTAGTGCAATGGTTATCATGCCTAAAGTCTCTAACTGGGTTAGCACCGCTTTGTGAATCGAGCCCATTGTTTCACTTACCTGGGGCTTCCCCAAGCCCCCAGCAGCTGTCCTGTCCTGCGCCGCTTCTCGGCGAGCTTCCGTTCTCCCGCCGCCAGCTACTTTCGGTTTCGCTGTCGGGCCACTGCGCCTGCGCGGCTCTGGCCACGCGTATCCTTTCTTCGCGTTCCCCGCTATTGCAGAGGGGAACACGAAGAAAGGATACACTTGGCAGGGCTGCGCTGGCATAGACTTACAAGTCGAGGTATGGGACGGAGTGGCGGCGGGGGAACGGAGGCTCGGGCAGGACCGGCGCGGGACAGGACGGCTGCTGGGGGCTTGGGGGAGCCCCAGGTAAGTGAAACAATGTGTTTATTTTCCCTCTACAGTTCTGCTTTAATTGATGAAACAGAGCGGAGCTAATAACTCTTTGAACTTCCCGGCAGTAAAACCTTCATAAAACAAGAAACCGTGAGAGACAGGTTGAGATAAGTGCATTGGCGTAGCTTAGGAGCTATGGGCCCCAGTGCAAGTTACACCCCCCCCCCAGCACTCTATACATAACAATGGGTATGGTGCACCAAAACCTGCCAATGGCAACTACAGTGGCAGAGGTGCAAGAAGGGGATGGGGAACAGTTTGTTAATGATCACTACTATTCAAAGTATCTATAGAAGTCATTATTACCAGCACAGGACCACTGGAGAGCTAATACTGTGGTTGAGGGAGGTCTCCTTGGGCCCCTCTAACCCAAGGTCCCCGGTGTGATTGCAACCGCTGCATCCCCTATTGCTATGCCACTGGATAAGTGCTTCAGAAAACAGCACTGTAGCTGACCCAAGTTGGATCTGAGAGCTCAGAGAAGCTCTTTTGCATAGATAACAACTGAAGTTTCTGAACTCTTCCTGTACTGGAAACAGTATGAGACTCTTATCTATGCTAATGTTCTAGTTCTTAAAGAGACTCCGTAACAAAAATTGCATCCTGTTTTTTATCATCCTACAAGTTCCAAAAGCTATTCTAATGTGTTCTGGCTTACTGCAGCACGTTCTACTATCACCATCTCTGTAATAAATCAACTTATCTCTCTCTTGTCAGACTTGTCAGCCTGTGTCTGGAAGGCTGCCAAGTTCTTCAGTGTTGTGGTTCTGTGATGCATCTCCCCCCTCCAGGCCCCTCTCTGCACACTGCTGTGTGTTATTTAGATTAGTGCAGCTTCTCTCTGCTCTATTACAAGCTGGATAAATCCTCCTCTGAGCTGGCTGGGCTTTCACATACTGAGGAATTACATACAGGCAGAGCTGTCTGCACTCTGCAGGAAGAAACAGCCTGACACTTCAGTGGAAGATAGCTGCAGGGGGAAAGAAACACACAAATGATCTCTTGAGATTCAAAAGGAAGGGTGTATACAGCCTGCTTGTGTATGAATGTATTTTCTATGTGTGGACATACTGTACATCAACCTACTCCCTGTTTTGGTGGCCATTTTGTTTGTTTATAAACAAACTTTTTAAAACTTTTTTTAACCACTTTTAATGCGGCGAGGAGCGGCGAAATTGTGACAGAGGGTAATAGGAGATGTCCCCTAACGCACTGGTATGTTTACTTTTGTGCGATTTTAACAATACAGTTTCTCTTTAACTGAAGTACACATACAAATCATTATATCATAAGTTTATTTTTACTTCAGATTCCCTTTAACCTTATAGTTACTGCAAAAAATATATCCACAATAAATTGCAATTTCAGGTTTTCACAACGCAAACTCAGAGTCTGAGGAATTAATTCGGAATATCGTGTAAAATATAAGAATTTTGGCAGATTGGGCAATTTCGACCATCCCCCTCTGTGACCATCCAGCAATCAAGACAACCTTTCATATGACCATGTGACCTTTATTTGAGCCACAGTGAAGATGCAAAGGTAAATGGCTAAAATAAATAGCTTATTAAACTTTTCACCTGGGCTATAAACTAAACACGCTTAAGAATAAAGTGACATAAAATGACCTTAAATGATATATGTGACATTTAAACATGCAACATAATGTGGATGTAAGATGACTATTCTGAGTATTATATGACTGTACATATAAAGTCACAATGACAAAGGGTTAGTCCAATCATTACATAAAGACATTAGGACAATAACAACAGGATATGTGTAATTACAGCCACAGAAATAGCG
Organism: Hyperolius riggenbachi; assembly: GCF_040937935.1. Lineage (NCBI taxonomy): Eukaryota > Metazoa > Chordata > Amphibia > Anura > Hyperoliidae > Hyperolius > Hyperolius riggenbachi. Next base: position 551,737,495 of record NC_090647.1, read on the forward strand.
CAGTATCACCCTGATCTCGGGGGACCCCTCATATGAGTTAAAGGACATCTGAGCCTAAACTGATGAAAAAAACAATTGTATCCATCCTCCTTCTCCTAAAATTACTTTTTTCAGATATCCCACAGTTTTATTTTATATTTAAATTTAGTTTTTAAGTTTTTACTGTTGCATTGTCTCTGCTCAATGACACCTTCACTAAATGCCCTTGTTTTTTTTGTAACCCTATAAGGGAAATCCTGGAAGCCACCTTGATGCTGTCACTATTGAGTCTGACCTCCCTGGTGTGCAACGCTTACTCAGGCCCGGTCCGCCCATGATGCCAAGTCAGGTGACTTCCTCAGGCGGCAGAAGTCTGGGGGCAGCATCAGGCAGAAACAGGAAGTGAAGAGAGTGCCTGGCCAACCTATACTGGGGGCGACTGTACCTGGCTAACCTGTACTGGGAGCAACTGTACCTGGCTAACCTATACTGGGAGCAACTGTACCTGGCTAACCTATACTGGGGCAACTGTACCTGGCTAACCTATACTGGGGGCAACTGTACTTGGCTAACCTATACTGGGGGCAACTGTACCTGGCTAACCTCTACTGGGGCAACTGTACCTGGCTAACCTATACTGGGGGCAACTGTACCTGGCTAACCTATACTGGGGGCAACTGTACTTGGCTAATCTATACTGGGGGCAACTGTACCTGGCTAAGCTATACTGGGGGCAACTGTACCTGGCCAACCTATACTGAGGGCAACTGTACCTGGCTAATCTATACTGGGGGCAACTGTACCTGGCTAAGCTATACTGGGGCAACTGTGCCTGGCTAACCTATACTGGGGCAACTGTACCTGGCTAATCTATACTGGGGCAACTGTCCCTAACAAACCTATACTGGGGCAACTGTACCTGGCTAACCTATACTGGGGGCAACTGTACCTGGCCAACCTATACTGGGGGCAACTGTACCTGGCTAATCTATACTGGGGGCAACTGTACCTGAACAACCTATACTGGGGCAACTGTACATGGCTAACCTATACTGGGGCAACTGTACCTGGCTAATCTATACTGGGGGCAACTGTACCTGGCTAATCTATACTGGGGGCAACTGTACCTAACAAACCTATACTGGGGGCAACTGTACCTGGCTAACCTATACTGGGGGCAACTGTACCTGGCCAACCTATACTGGGGGTAACTGTACCTGACTAATCTATACTGGGGGCAACTGTACCTGGCTAACCTATACTGGGGGTAACTGTACCTGGCTAACCTATACTGGGGCAACTGTACCTGGCTAACCTATACTGGGGGCAACTGTACCTGGCTAACCTATACTAGGGGCAACTGTACCTGGCTAACCTATACTGGGGGCAACTGTACCTGGCTAACCTATACTGGGGGCAACTGTACCTGGCTAACCTATACTGGGAGCAACTGTACCTGGCTAACCTATACTAGGGGCAACTGTACCTGGCTAACCTATACTATGGGCAACTGTACCTGGCTAACCTATACTGAGGGCAACTGTACTTGGCTAACCTATACTGGGGACAACTGTACCTGGCTAACCTCTACTGGGGCAACTGTACCTGGCTAACCTATACTGGGGGCAACTGTACCTGGCTAACCTATACTGGGGGCAACTGTAACTGGCTAACCTATACTGGGGGCAACTGTACCTGGCTAACCTATACTAGGGGCAACTGTACCTGGCTAACCTATACTGGGGGCAACTATACCTGGCTAACCTATACTGGGGGCAACTGTACCTGGCTAACCTATACTGGGGCAAATGTACCTGGCTAACCTATACTGGGGGCAACTGTACCTGGCTAAGCTATACTGGGGACAACTGTACCTGGCCAACCTATACTGGGGCAACTGTACCTGGCCAACCTATACTGGGGGCAACTCTACTTGGCTAATCTATACTGGGGGCAACTGTACCTGGCTAAGCTATACTGGCGGCAACTGTACCTGGCTAAGCTATACTGGGGACAACTGTACCTGGCTAAACTATACTGGGGGCAACTGTACTTGGCTAATCTATACTGGGGGCAACTGTACCTGGCTAAGCTATACTGGGGGCAACTGTACCTGGCCAACCTATACTGAGGGCAACTGTACCTGGCTAATCTATACTGGGGGCAACTGTACCTGGCTAAGCTATACTGGGGCACCTGTGCCTGGCTAACCTATACTGGGGGCAACTGTACCTGGCTAATCTATACTGGGGGCAAATGTCCCTAACAAACCTATACTGGGGCAACTGCACCTGGCTAACCTATACTGGGGGCAACTGTACCTGGCCAACCTATACTGGGGGCAACTGTACCTGGCTAATCTATACTGGGGCAACTGTACCTGGCTAGCCTATACTGGGGCAACTGTACCTGGCTAATCTATACTGGGGGCAACTGTACCTGGCTAATCTATACTGGGGGCAACTGTACCTAACAAACCTATACTGGGGGCAACTGTACCTGGCTAACCTATACTGGGGGCAACTGTACCTGGCCAACCTATACTGGGGGCAACTGTACCTGACTAATCTATACTGGGGGCAACTGTACCTGGCTAACCTATACTGGGGGTAACTGTACCTTGCTAACCTATACTGGGGCAACTGTACCTGGCTAACCTATACTGGGGGCAACTGTACCTGGCTAACCTATACTAGGGGCAACTGTACCTGGCTAACCTATACTGGGGGCAACTGTACCTGGCTAACCTATACTGGGAGCAACTGTACCTGGCTAACCTATACTGGGAGCAACTGTACCTGGCTAACCTATACTAGGGGCAACTGTACCTGGCTAACCTATACTAGGGGCAACTGTACCTGGCTGACCTATACTGGTGGCAACTGTACTTGGCTAACCTATACTGGGGGCAACTGTACCTGGCTAACCTCTACTGGGGCAACTGTACCTGGCTAACCTATACTGGGGGCAACTGTAACTGGCTAACCTATACTGGGGGCAACTGTACCTGGCTAACCTATGCTAGGGGCAACTGTACCTGGCTAACCTATACTAGGGGCAACTGTACCTGGCTAACCTATACTGGGGGCAACTATACCTGGCTAACCTATACTGGGGGCAACTGTACCTGGCTAACCTATACTGGGGCAAATGTACCTGGCTAACCTATACTGGGGGCAACTGTACCTGGCTAACCTATACTAGGGGCAACTGTACCTGGCTAAACTATACTGGGGGCAACTATACCTGGCTAACCTATACTGGGGGCAACTGTACCTGGCTAACCTATACTAGGGGCAACTGTACCTGGCTAACCTATACTGGGGGCAACTGTACCTGGCCAACCTATATTGGGGGCAACTGTACCTGGCTACCCTATACTGGGGGCAACTGTACCTGGCTAACCTATACTGGGGGCAACTATACCTGGCTAACCTATACTGGGGGCAACTGTACCTGGCTAACCTATACTAGGGGCAACTGTACCTGGCTAACCTATACTGGGGGCAACTGTACCTGGCCAACCTATATTGGGGGCAACTGTACCTGGCTAACCTATACTGGGAGCAACTGTACCTGGCTAACCTATACTGGGAGCAACTGTACCTAGCTATCAATACTGGGGGCACCTATGTCCTTTACTGGATAGTGGGGATTGCTCCAAGGCAGTTTGAAACCAGGATAATAAACATAAAATTGGGTATCCGTAATACATAATACATTTTTAATATAAGCTTAGCAGTGCCTCTAAAGAGAAATTTAAGTAGCTGATTTCCCATGAGAAATCTTTACCTTTTCTCAAACGAATCATCAGGGGGCTCTGTGTGGCTGATATTGTGGTGAAACCCCTCCCACAGTGTGATGTCAGGACCAGGGTGCTGATGTCACACTGTGGCAGACTTGTTGCATTGTGGGAAATAACAGCTGTTTCCAACTGCCAAAAAAGGCCAGCAGCATCTCCTTCCACTGACATCACCTGCCAGGAGTAAAAATGTCACCATGTGATACATTTCAGAATGTAAATCAGGCAGAGGAAAGATTTCACAATGGGCAAACACTGACTAAATCATTTATACATAATTATTGTAAAAATGAAGCACTTTTTTATTACATTATTTTCACTGAAGTTCCCTTTTAAAGTGAATTAAGCCCACGGTGTGCTAGATTACCTTTCCCTAAGTGTCCTGGTGCTGCTCGTTGTCTTTGACTTCCCTCCCCGTTCCTTTGTTCCCGGTCTACTTAATAATCAGCATGAACCTTTAGTCGAATATTTTTCTAGGAAGCTCTCCCTAGCAGTGGCACGCAATTCAGAATTGTAGTTCAGAACCCTGGATGTACAGCGAAATCAAATTCTTGTCCACAACCACTTACTTTCACTGTGCACTGAGAGGCAGGGGAGAAGCAAGGACCGAGGATGGGCAACAGTGCAGTCTCCAAGGACAACGAGCAGTGCCAGGACCTGTGTTGCTTGCAAAAAAAATTTTCAAAAGTCATTTTCGCATTGTTATTCTATTTTTGATTTTGAGAAAATATTTGGGAAAATAGATTTGTTTTTTTGCAACACGTTAAATAATCGTACTCAATGCCAAGCCGCTGCAGCGAAAGCGAACAAAATTTTGGGATGCATTAAAAGGGAAATAAAAACTCGAGATGCTAGCATAATATTGCCCCTGTTTAACTCTCTAGTAAGGCCACATCTGGAATATGGAATTCAGTTCTGGGCACCACATTACAAAAAAGATATTGCAGTTTTAGAGCAGGTGCAGAGACGAGCTACAAAATTGATACGTGGGATGGAAGGTCTCGCTTACCAAGAAAGGTTAGATAAACTGGGTTTATTTAGTCTAGAGAAAAGACGCCTTAGAGGAGATCTATTTAACATGTATAAATACATCAGAGGGCAATATAATAGCTTGGCGGATGAACTTTTTGTCCCTAGGCCTTCTCAAAGGACTAGAGGACATGAGCTGCGCATGGAGGAAAAACGGTTTAGCCATTTATTTAGGAAAGGGTTCTTTACAGTAAGAGTGATTAAGATGCGGAATGCATTGCCACAGGAAGTCGTTATGGCAAACTCTATACCTGCATTTAAAGGGGGCTTAGATGCTTTCCTTGCGTTGAAAGACATCCATGGCTACAATTACAAGGTTATGCCTAATGATGTTGATCCAGGGATTTTATCTGATTGCCATCTGGAGTCAGGAAGACATTTTTCCCTTTTGGGGCTAATTGGACCATGCCTTGTGGCTGTTTTTTTCGCCTTCCTCTGGATCAACAGGGGTATGTGGGGGACGGGCTGGAGTTGTACTTTGTACTGGTTGAACTCGATGGACGTATGTCTTTTTTCAACCAAAATAACTATGTAACTATGTAACTATGCAATATGGTCAAATGATACTGGGGGCAACTGTATCCTTTACGATGCTAAAATTACCCAAAAATGTTATTTTTACTGCAGCAATTCACAAAAAAAGCAGAAATTGCTTATTTGTGTGTGAAAATATCTCAGGGAAAGATAATCTAGCCCACCATCATCTTCATTTGATAGGTTTGTCTCTGATTCAGGGTACTTTAAACCACAGGGGCTCCTCCTGATTGATTCATTGATCTAAGCAAGTATTGTCCAACTTCATGGACAGTGGGTGTGTCTAGCCCTGGATTTTTCAGCTGGAAGGGGCAGAACATCAATGTCCACGCTTTAAGGGCGGAGCCAAGGACAAGCAAAAGGTGGGCCTGCCAGAGTAGGGGGACTGACACAAAAAATAGTCCAGGCAAGTCAGTGGGAAGCCACCAGTTGGACAAGTCTTGACAGGAGTAACCCAATCCCACCCCTCACCTTGCCTCAAAATGACCTTGCAATGTACAGAGGTAAAATGGATTTTTTACTCTCTCCAAAAAGATGGAGCTTCAGAGCTACAGAGGTGACCCGTGTAACCTGGCACGATGATCGGATCGCAGTTTCCGCCAAAGGACAGTCACACCCCTGTCACCTTCAGCCCTCAGATTGATGCCCTTGCCTCCAGGACCAGGCCAAGGCAGAGGCAAGAGAGGCTCCAGCCTCCGGGCACAGTGTAGGAGGGGGTTTACAACTCATTCAGCCATCATCCCCTTATTGTGTTTGAAGCAGAGAGAAATAAGAAAAGGGGATACATGGCAGTGGCTGCAAGCCAGATAACTAGAGATTAAGGTGTTGGCGGGGTTGGCGGTCCTGGGGAACCTCTCAGTCTAATAGCAATTAGTGTGACGGCTGGGGTGAGAGGGATGGAGGGGCGCACTTGGGTGTCTCAGCCTTGGGTGCTGGAGGACCTTGTCCTGGCTTTGCTTGCCTCACCTCACCATTGTAGGGTGGCACGGGACACGCTTCTCCATCCCGTGTTTCATTCACAAGCCGCCATCATTTGCCGTACGGCGGAAGGATAGTTAAAAAAGACGAGCTGAATGGGCAGATGAAAGCGTCTTTATACACTTCAGGTTTGAAGTCGTGTAACATCTCCCGGCTTAAAACTGAGACGCGGTTTTAAGGGTCCTTTTTCCTTTTCTCTCGCATTAGTGCCCTTTCTCTTCACTTTTCAAAGACCGCGTTCTGTTGTTCCTTTCTTTTGATCCGTCAGAAAGGATAAAAAAAAAAGTAATAAGGGGAGAGAAATAATAAAAAAAAAAATCTCTGTTCCACTTGACAGATTTGCAATAGTGGCGTACGATCCATCCGCCCCTAGTTAGAAGAATGGGCCCTTCATAATCTGCCCGCTGCCTTTCTGCCTTTATTTTTTTATCCTCCCAAGTCTCGATTGTTAAGGTATAAATTAATGGGCAGCCTTCCGAGATGAAAAAGAAATAAAAAATGATATATATGGTGTGTATAAAGGATAGAGCTGGCAGCTGTGTTTTTCTTTCATGGAGTGGAGCGGGTTCCAGAGGGCGGCCCAATGACCCGTGGAATGGAGGTATTTGTCCTGCGGATTACTGTTTTAATCTAGTTCAGTATCAACTATCATTTGGGCATGGAGTGCCCTGCCCAGAGATAGGCGGAGGTGTGTTCATCAGGACTTTTGCAATGTCGGCTTTATAAAGAATGAATCAAAAGTTTTTTTTTATTCAATCCTAGTTATGACATTGAAAAGCTCATTTTCCAGCCAATTTATACGTTTCCGCTTGTGCTGCAACTAAGTTAACGTTTTTAACCATGTTTATCTTGGGTTAGAGTCCGGCATTGGGTTGGAGCACTAAAAAATACATGTGGGTTACCCAACTTTGGCACAGGATTGGTGAGTGACCTACTTTCTCGCCCCACCATCGGTGTGTTTGCTCCCAGGACATGCAACTTGCACCAAAAGGTAAGTAAAATTCGCAAAGGTATGGAATCTATCCTTTGGGGGGGCAGCATTGGTGGTCCCCCCTGGACGTTGGATGCGTCTGAGAGAGCGTGGGCCAACTCCTGCAGGAATAGCAGGGAGATAGTTTTAGATCCTGCATATTTTGGTAGGCGATTGCAACAAGCAAACGCTTTGACATTTTAGTCAATTATCTTGAGGCAGCCAGTATATAAGGTGTTGTTGACTGGTCAGAGCACATATTTTTTCTCGTGTAGCGTATAACCTACTTTCTCAGGTGGGATCTTTCCACCCATCCAACAGCCACCTTCCACCCAATACCCACTAGTGCATGCTGGAAGATGTAGCATCCTTGGCTGCTGGTGCAGGCCGAGAGATGTAGTGTCCCTGGCCGCTAGTGCATGCTGGGAGATGTAGCTGCTGGTGCAGGCCGAGAGATGTGGCGTCCCTTGTCACTAGTCATGCCGTAGGATGTAGCATCTCTGGCTGCTGGTGCATGTGGGAGATGTAGCATCCCGAGCCCCTGGTGCATCCTGGGAGATGTAGAGCCTTTGGCCACTAGTGCATGACCGGAGATGTAGCATCCTTAGCCACTGGTGCATGCCGGGAGATGTAGTGTCCCCAGCAGATAGTGCATGCCAAGAGATGTAATTTTACCGGACGCTAGTGCATGCCAGGAGATGCTTCCCCCGCTGCTAGTGCATGCCAGGCGATGTAGCGTCCCCGGTCACTGGTTCATGCCGGGAGATGTAGCGTCCCCGGCCGCTGGTGCTTGCCACGATATGCAGCATAGCCGACTGCTGGTAAATGGCAGGAGATGCAGCGTCCCTGTCACTGGTGCATTCCAGGAGATGTAGCGTCCCTGCCCACAAGTGCATGTCGGGAGATGTAGCGGCCCCCGTCTACTGGTGCCTGCCACAATATGTAGCGTCACTGTTTAGCGTCACTGAACACTAGTGCATACCAGGAGTCAGGAGACGTAGCATCCCTGGCTGCTGGTGCATGCCGGGAGATGTAGCATCCCTCGCCCCTGTGCATGCCTGGAGATGAAATGTCCCCTGCTGCTGGTGCATACTGGGAGATGTAGCATCCCCGGCCCCTAGTGCATGCTGTAAGATGAAGTAATTACATCTCCATGAAGGTAGAAGTAAAGACATTAAAAATGACATCTCCTGGCATGCACCAGTGCCTGGGCATGCGGCATTTCCCGGCATGCACCAGCAGCTAGAAATGCCCTTTCTCTTAGCTTACACTAATGGCCGAGCATGCTATATCTCCCAGCATGCTCTAGTGGCCGGGGTGCCACATATCCTGGCATGCACTAGTGGCTGGGTCGTGATGGACTCAGAGGCACTTTGAACTGCATCACTGCGGCATTGAGGGCCCGTTTTCACTGCAGCTGCACGCGTCTGCGAGACGAGTGTCGGCACTTCCAGATCTGCGGTTACGCTGACGAATCCCATGAGCCGTACCATGCACAGCTATGGGATCCGCACAGATTCAGATGGAAAAGCCGTCCGATTCACTAGCGGAAGCGATTCGGCTGGCGGCTCCATTACTCCCTATGGCAGAGTTTCAGTGCGCGATTTGCCTGCGGGGAAACTCTGCGGATTCGACCCGGTTTCCGCACAAGTGGAAACGGGCCCTGACAGAATTTTTTGTGAAATCTGGGTGTCAAAAAGTGCACATAAGTTGTAGTGTTTTTTGTGAATAGATCCTCTTAAATACTTATAATATAAATAATCTCTTCTGATCTGCATCCCTCTCTTTATACTGCAAAGGGTTGTGGCACAGAATGAATCTCTCTTAGAAGATTACAGCTTATAGGACAGACATTCTTTGGTGCAGAAAATGGCCAGCGTGTAGATTCCTTACCAGGCGAGTGAATTACTTGACACCAGCTAATCAGAGAGCTTCTGCGCAGATAAAAAATAATCCGCACAGATCTAGGTAAACATTTCAGCCTGGAATGGGGCCTTTGACTGGCAGTTACACTCTTGGCTAAAACAAATACCATCTCCATTGATCATCATGAGACAAGCAACACTGAACGAGGGTGTTCCGCAGAGTACATAAAAGTAATATTTATTATCAAAGTGATTAGCGTATCACTGAGGAAACTTTGTGCCTGAACTGTGCAGTCGGGGTCGTGTTTTATGTCCGCACAATCACCCGTCTGTTCCACGCTCTGTTGGCGGCTGCTAAGACAGGATCCCATTATGTCTTCAGCTTCTGAAATCCTGCCGAGTACGCCAAGAGCAGCGGTTTAAAAATCCTTTCTTTCTCAGAAACGTCTCTTATTTTCTTTTGCTTTTTTTGTTGCTTTTTTTTCTCTCCCCTTTCCTTTCAACTTGCCTTTGTTTTTCATTAATTTATTGAGGCATTAACCGGACTGAGACAGAGGAGAACAGATGAAGCCGAGGTTTACAAACACAACTAAATGAGGCTCATTTTCTCCAAGCTGATATTGTTTCCGTGCTTAATTCGTGAGCTACTCTCTCTGGGTCTCTCGACGTCTGTTTTCTCTCAATTAGCGGAGCGGGGAGCGCTGGACAGCGCTGAATAGGGCTTTTAGAATCATTGGGTTGTGGAGAATACGTTAAAAATCTTCATAAATATTTTCACGTTAATTCATATTGGCAAAAAAATTATCGGAGGCAGCGTGCTTTTTTTGGAAGATGGATACAGTGAGGATCAAAGCAGGAGAAAGATAACATGCGCTAACAGCATACATATGACAAATCGATTCGCAAACTGTCCCCAATCAACAATAATAATGCATGATGGATTTACATTTCGGAACCCTCTGGCTGCCAGGAGGATTGACAACCTAATTTGTAATTGTTCTCAGACAAAAGGCCCAAAAAAACAGGGCACCCAAAATATCTGATGGACATGGGGCAGAGTCGGTGGCATACTTTTTATTTTTTTGTTGGGGGAGGTTGAAGTAAAATTGTGTGGTCACGAGGTTTTTTCAGATCCATCAACTCGCAACCCCAGAGGCCCCTAGTGACAAATGCAGCAATCCTGAGGGCCTCTCACCCCTCAATGTGACAAAGGAAACAAACCTGAGGGCCCCTCACTACCAATGTGACAAATGCAGCAATCCTGAGGGCCCCTCACCCCCAATGTGACAAAGACAACAAACCTGAGGGCCCCTCACCCCCAATGTGACAAATGCAGCAATCCTGAGGGCCCCTCACCCCTAATGTGACAAATACAACAATCCTGAGTGCCCCTCACTACCAATGTGACAAATGCAGCAATCCTGAGAGCCCCTCACCCCCAATGTGACAAATGCAGCAATCCTGAGGGCCCCTCACCCTCAATGTGACAAATGCAGCAATCCTGAGGGCCCCTCACCCCCAATGTGACTAATGCAGCAATCCTGAGAGCCCCTCACCCCCAATGTGACAAATGCAGCAATCCTGAGGGCCCCTCAGTACCAATGTGACAAATGCAGCAATCCTGAGGGCCCCTCACCCCAATGTGACAAATGCAACAATCCTGAGGGCCCCTCACTACCAGTGTGACAAATGCAACAATCCTGAGGGCCCCTCACCCCAATGTGACAAATGCAACAATCCTGAGGGCCTCTCACCTCCAATGTGACAAATGCAGCAATCCTGAGGGCCTCTCACCCCAATGTGACAAATGCAACAATCCTGAGGGCCCCTCACCCCAATGTGACAAATGCAACAATCCTGAGGGCCCCTCATCACCAATGTGACAAGTGCAGCAATCCTGAGGGCTCCTCATCCTCAATGTGACAAATGCAGCAATCCGGAGGGCCCCTCACCCGCAATGTGACAATGTGGCAATGCTGAGGGGCTCTTACCCTCAATGAGACAAATGCAGCAATCCTGAGGGCCCCTCACCCTCAATATGACAAATGCAGCAATCCTGAGGACCCCTCATCACCAATGTGACAAATGCAGCAATCCTGAGGGGCCCACACCCACCCTATAGCACAATTATGCAGTATTCCCCTCAGACAAAACACTTCATGCACCCCAAAAAGCAGTCCATGCACTTCATGCACACCCCCCTCCCCCCCTCACTTCGAGCTCTCCCCTCAGGGCTGTTTTGTCTTTTGAGCACCATAGCTTACATCAGAGGTATCCAATCATAGACTGTCTTATCCTCAGAAGGGCTTTCGGTACTTGTCTAAAGCCAGTGCCAGCCAGAAGCCACCCTGAGAGGAAGCTGCCAAGCTCATTCTGAGAACAAGAGTTCAGGGCCAGTTCTTCTAGACTTTTTGCTCCATGAGGTAACTTTTTGAGGTGTCTGTGTTTGGCTTCTGCGCTAGGCAGATCAGGGAGAGTGTGCTGCAGATAGGAAAACCGTTAGTTAGTCCTGTGTTCTGTGTCCTCTACTCGTTGTTACAATACCAATTCACCATCTACAAAACCCAAGAGCCCTTTTAAAGGCTGTGTTTTGATCTTGTGATATTGCTGTTCAGTGTGACCACACAGTGCACTTTAGCGGTTGCAGACAGGTGCAGTCAGTGCTCAGTGCTACAGTAGTTCACCCTTCTGAGGGCTGTTTTTCTTTTTCTTGTTATATTGCAATCCTGTGTGCCCAGTGCAGGGCCAGGTCTAGAGTTTTTGCTGCCTGAGGCAAACTTGTGAGGGTGTGCCCCCCCACCCGATTTAGAATGATCGCACAGCAACTGACAATTTACTGCCTCCCCCCTCCTCCTCACTCACTGTCAGACTCCTCACACAGCACAACAGGCTGATTTTCCCCAATGATGACCTCTTCACCTCGCTCTCCTCTCACTTCTCCTCCTACTCTGACTGCATGCTATTAGTGTAACCACAGTACAAAGATGCTGCTTCTGCAATCTCTGCAACTGATGCAAATGTTTCACCTTGCTTCATGAGAAAACTGACACTGGTCCAGTGCACACGTCAGCTGTTGGAGACAGGTCTGCTGGTCCTAGTAGTGCACCGACCATAACCCAATAATCTTTCACCACCACTACTGGCATCTAGTATCCACTACTGCCCCCTGTATAAGCCTCAGTGCAGAATCAGTGTTTTTTGCTCACTTCACTGTCATTGAACTACCTCAACCCAACTGTAGGGGCTGAAAAACAGCGATCGCCTGCACTCCCGTGAACGTGCGCACAAGCATGGCGGCCACTACATACCACTACACAAAGATTGCTGACGAGCTTACTAACATTTATGTCCTGGAGGTGTCAACTAGTAAAAACTATGATTTGCTCACCTGACATTATCACTAAAGCTCTTTGCGGCTGTTTACGGTGCATGAAACGTGGTGTTTAATCTGTAAGTGTGAACCAGACACAACCCTTACAATACTTTATTGCCATGTATGCACGCTGAACGTTTTAAAGCACTTAACTCCACACATTTAGGAATGTACTGTGGTTTCTGCCCTTTAGAGATTAAATCACAATTCTGCACCAACTACCTTATTTTTGGTGGGACTTTTTCCCCCTCTGGCATGCCAGGGTCCAGGTGTTAGGCCCCTGAAAACAACTTTTCCACCACTTTTGTGGCCAGAAACAAACCCTATAGTTTTTAATATTTGCCTGCCCATTGAAGTCTATGGCGGTTTGCCAGAGGTGCCTGTTCACAAACGTTTGCAGAAAATTTGCGTTAAGTTCCCCCACCTCCTCCTTTGCCTTGTGGACCCGTGGCCCAGGGAGTGTGACCCACAGTGAAGACACAGCAGTGTCCCTACTAGCACGTGTATTCAGGTAGTAAGATCGCTTTTTTGTATACGGTCGCAAGCTGATCTGAGGTCTCAACAGGGAAGTACTGTCTGTGGCATTGCCTCACAGTGCAGTGGCACGGCTAGAATGGACTCCCTGGGCAGCGGCTGGAGAAGGTCTTGGGGCGGCGGCCAGGGGGTGGGGAAAGGGGGTGGAGAGATGCCGCCCCTTGGAAGACGCTGCCTGGCACACTCAGTTCAGGCGGCGTCACCCGCAGTCTGGCCATGCAAGAGTTGCTCGACGTGCATGTGGAGGGAGCTGATCACAGGTCTTGTTCAGATACATATACCGGTATATCGCGTTTGGACCGTTTGCTGTAAATTACTGTATATATGCGATGCATTATTAGCCGTTCTTTTGTCGTCCTTCACGTTCTTTCATATTCAGCTTCTATTTCAGGCCAGCAAGCTGATGTCAAGTTAAGAGGAAGGCAAGGCGTATATTTATCCTTTAAAAAGCGAAAAGAAAAAACACCTTATATGTATCACATTTCTGAATAATCGGCACGTCGGCTCAGAGTTTACCGCTTAAAAACTTCTGTGCATAAAGGTCAGGAATTGGTCAGGAATTGGTGGAGAATATGAGCCGTCACCATGGAGATTCATATACGCTAAACGGTTTCATTTTAGATTGTACGTAGGACGCTAAATTCCATTAATGGCAGCTTCTGAAAGGACAAGTAAAACTAAATTCCATGGACGTGTCGCTCCAATCTGTTTAGAGCAAAAATAATTCACAAGTAGCTGTCTAGTGAAACCTAAAACTCATCTTAAAGTGAACTTGTGAGTTTTTTTGGGGAGAAAAAACAGATGCTTACCTCGCTGTACAGTGTTTCCCGAAAATAAGGCACTGTCTTATATTAGTTTTTGCATTAAAAGATGTTAGGGCTTATTCTCAGGGGATGTCTTATATTCCTTCCCCACTTTTTTCCCTACATATTTCTTACTCACTATTCCTTCCTTTATATTCCTTCCTCTCAGTACCGCCTCTTCCTCTGCAGGATCTGAAGGTGCCGCGTGCCGATATGCTACTGTACTGATCCGGCACCAGTCTTGTCATCCTGGCACACAGCCGATAACCTTGCTGTGTGCCGGGATGACAGGACATTGTCCCCGATCAGCAGTGCACCACATTGTGTCCCCTTCCTGGCCCCCTCTTCCTGCTGCTGCTGTGCTTTGTACTGTAGCTTGTACTATATTGGAGCCGATGGTCTTGTGGACGAGACCATGGCTTGGTTATTGGGCCAATCAGCAGCAAATGCAGTGATTGGCCCAATAAGGGAGCTATGGTCCTGCCCGCGAGACTATAAGCTCCAATAGAAACACAAGTTTCCGGAAGCTGTGCTGGGGACACAGGCATAGAGCTTGGGGACGGGGACAGCGGTAAACACAGAGGGACAGTCAAAGACACAGGGGACACCATGAGGACATGGGTACAGGGAAGACACACTGGAGGACAGGATACATTACAGTACCGTAATAACACAAGTTGACACTTTTTTGATATAGTAACCGCTGCTAGGACTTACTTTCATGGTAGAGCTTAAATTTCGAGCATGCTTGAAATTTCCACTAGGGCTTATTTTCAGGGGATGTCTTATTATCGGAAAGCGGAAAAAGACAAGCCTGTTCGTCTCCATGTTCATCTCATGCTATTGTGCAGGCATGAGCCGCCTGCGCATTGCGGCTGTGCTCCATTGATAAACCCTTGTCAACGGGCTTCGAGTGGTGCCAGCGCTGGAATGGCATGGATTATGGAGACAGGAAGGCTTTGGATTATTGATTATTGAAGTTTATGTGAAGGAAATTCTCCAAGACCACACTAGGATCAAGTTAAGACGATTTATTGCTCATATGAGGAGGCAAGATACAATTGTCCCTCTATTGGCTCTAGACATCATGACCCGTGCAGTAGGGCTGCTCACACAGGGCTTGATTCACAAAGCGGTGCTAACCTACTTAGCACGTCTAAAGTCTTTAGACGTGCTAACCAGGGTGCTAAGTAGGTTAGCACCGAATTTCCGAATCAGATAATTCAGTGCTAACCTACTTAGCACCCTGGTTAGCACGTCTAAAGACTTTAGACGTGCTAAGTAGGTTAGCACCGCTTTGTGAATCAAGCCCACAATGTCTAGCGTGAGGGTTCAGAGACTTGACTGTCTCTGCTGGCAATAACCCAACTTTATATAGAGGTATATTTCCCGACTTAACTCAGATCCTTGGACCATGATTAGTTGTCTGAACGACCGGGCTTGACCTTTATCACCACGTCCAAGATGTAGGCTGGGTGTAGTCTCACAAACTATTTTTAACAAGAAAAAGGAAATAACATGTCTCGAAGACATGTCTACAAAGGGTGGGGGCTAGTTTAGCTTAGGTAAAACAGAGACAGAGTATTAAACACATACATGACTATAATACCAGATTAAATTTACTTTAACAGTTTACAAACTGAAAAATCTATTGTGTAGCTCTGCTTGCTGCTGCTGTGTGTCTAATCATACAGGCTTAAAGGACAACTGGGGAAGCAGGGCGGCACCCTTGCCAGAAGAGGGCCACTGACTTTAAAGAGTAACTGTCAGGCTGCAAAAGCTAATTTAAACCTCTATTCTCCTGTGTTAAACAGTTTAGAAGGAAGTCAAAAAGGCAATACTGAAGTTAAAAATCTCTCTTACTTTGATGCTTGCTGTACAGCAAGGCTGTTATTCCCAAGCTCTTAAAAGTACGAGAGGCCTCAAAACATACTGCAAAGCATTCTGGGGCTGCTTCTTCCCACCTTGGGTCCTCCCCTCGGCTGCTAGTGAGAAGTTACAGGCTCAAGTTACAGCAGCTTGTAATGCAGTCCAGCTCACAGAGCTGAAAAATCACCATATGTTCCGTTAGAGTATACTGCATGAGTCTGCTATTGTTCCTAGCCACATGGCTAATTAATATTCACTGCACAGTAGTGTTGTCCGGATCATGAACCATTAGGATCTTTTTTGTGAGTCGAATCATCAGGAAGCAGGGAGGACATGATGACACAATTGGCTTCATACAAGACAGACAAACATGGAACCTGCCATGAGCTGTCAGGAGCATCATTCTCTGCAAATACTATATAAAAATTCTGTGAAATCCAAACGTGGACAGTGAAATGCATATGTAATGTAAGTACAGCCAATATTTAGCTACTAATATATGTGTTTTTTTTCTCTGAGACCTTATACCTAACAGCTCCTCTTTAAGGAAGGTCTAGGGCAGCAGCGGAGGCCTGGAGGACAGGGTGTGAAACCTTTGGAGGATCCATTGACATTGTGGGTGCCTCGGGTTCTGTTACCAGACTTAGGTCTTACACATGCTTCCCGCCTACTCCTTGTCACCAGAGATAATGCCTCCTCATGTACACATGGGTTCGATGGCAACACTAGGATTCTTGGGAATAAAGTGTAGTCTCCTTTTATCGACCTGTCAACAAGCTAAATCCAGAAAAGACAGATAATATATTATACTGAAGCATTCACCGGTTTTATTTATTTACTTTCTGCACTTTACAGACAGTTGTGCCCATAATAGTTGCGCCCCACTCCCTTTTCAACCTACCCCCATAGCTGCAGTAGTTGCTTCCCGGGTAGTTACACACTTGAATATCAAGCTGGGGCTTCTGCACGGGTTCCTGTGAACTCAGGGAGACGTGTGACCAGTAGCGGACACAGCCAGCAGTGGGCCCCTGTGCAAAATTGTAATTGTGGGCCCCCTACGACCTGCGGTGCGTGGATAGAACCTGCGCATGGCAAAAAAATTGGGCGTGGCAATGACCGGATGAGGGCGGAGCTAAGTGTAACTTAAAGCGAACCCGGGGTGGGGGTTTATTTCCTTTTAAACAATACTAGTTGCCTGGCGGCCCTGCTGATCTATTTGGCTGCAGTAATAAACTGAATTACACCAGCAACAAGCATGCAGCTAATCTTCTCAGTTCTGACAATATTGTCAGAAACCCCTGACCTGCTGCATGCTTGTTCAGGGTCTATGGTTGAAAGAATAAGAGGCAGAGGACCAGCACGGCAGCCAGGCAACTGGTATTGCTTAAAAGGAGAGAAATATGGCAGCCTCAAGATTATTCTCACCTCAGGTTCCCTTGAAAAGTGCAACGCAAAGACAGTGGGCCCAAGTTTTGGTGACCCTTTCCCCAGAAAATTCACATAATTGTGCAGGTTTTCTGAAGAAAATACACATCATGTCGGCAGATATGCCCAGAAAATACGTGCAATCATGTCGGCAGATATGCCCAGAAAATACGTGCAATCATGTCGGCAGATATGCCCAGAAAATGCATGCAATCATTTCGGCAGATGTGCCCAGAAAATACGTGCAATCATGTCGGCAGATATGCTCAGAAAATACGTGCAATCAAGTCGGCAGATATGCCCAGAAAATACGTGCAATCAAGTCGGCAGATATGCCCAGAAAATACGTGCAATCATGTCGGCAGATATGCCCAGAAAATACGTGCAATCATGTCGGCAGATGTGCCCAGAAAATACGTGCAATCATGTCGGCAGATATGCCCAGAAAATACGTGCAATCAAGTCAGCAGATATGCCCAGAAAATACGTGCAATCAAGTCGGCAGATATGCCCAGAAAATACGTGCAATCATGTCGGCAAATATGCCCAGAAAATACGTGCAATCATGTCGGCAGATATGCCCAGAAAATACGTGCAATCATGTCGGCAGATATGCCCAGAAAATACGTGCAATCATGTCGGCAGATATGCAGGGCGTAGCAATAGGGGTTGCAGAGGTAGCGACCGCATCGGGGCCCTTGGGCCAGAGGGGCCCCGAAGGGCCCTCCCTCAACTACAGTATTAGCTCTCTATTGGTCCTGTGCTCATAATAATTACTTCTATAGATACTTTGAATAGTGGTAATCCTTAACAAACTGTTTCCCATTCTTTTCTTGCACCTCTGAAACTGTAGTTGCCCTTGGCAGGTTTTGGTGCGCTGTATCAATTGTTACGTATAGAGTGCTTGGGGGGGCCCCATTGTAAAACTTGCATCGGGGCCCACTGCTCCTTAGCTACGCCACTGCAGATATGCTCAGAAAATACGTGCAATCATGTCGGCAGATATGCCCAGAAAATACGTGCAATCAAGTCGGCAGATATGCCTTCTGGAAAACGTTTTAGACTTATAAAAACTAAGACAAATAGACTAAAGAACAGTTTTTATCCTTCAGCCATTTCTATGTTAAATGCTGCTAAGTGGCCATGTTGATAAGGAGTGTGTGCAATGCAATGTATGTAAGAATGGAATGTTATGCTGTCTTTGCTTTTGCTGGAAAATTGCACTTAAGAATTTCGTTGTACAATTTCGGTTGTTACAATGACAATAAAGATTTTCTATTCTCTATTCTATTCTATTTCTATTCTATTCTATATGCCCAAAAAATACGTGCAATCAAGTCGGCAGATATGCCCAGAAAATACGTGCAATCATGTCGGCAAATATGCCCAGAAAATACGTGCAATCATGTCGGCAGATATGCCCAGAAAATACGTGCAATCATGTCGGCAGATATGCCCAGAAAATACGTGCAATCATGTCGGCAGATATGCAGGGGCGTAGCAATAGGGGTTGCAGAGGTAGCGACCGCATCGGGGCCCTTGGGCCAGAGGGGCCCCGAAGGGCCCTCCCTCAACTACAGTATTAGCTCTCTATTGGTCCTGTGCTCATAATAATTACTTCTATAGATACTTTGAATAGTGGTAATCCTTAACAAACTGTTTCCCATTCTTTTCTTGCACCTCTGAAACTGTAGTTGCCATTGGCAGGTTTTGGTGCGCTGTATCAATTGTTACGTATAGAGTGCTTGGGGGGGCCCCATTGTAAAACTTGCATCGGGGCCCACTGCTCCTTAGCTACGCCACTGCAGATATGCTCAGAAAATACGTGCAATCATGTCGGCAGATATGCCCAGAAAATACGTGCAATCAAGTCGGCAGATATGCCTTCTGGAAAACGTTTTAGACTTATAAAAACTAAGACAAATAGACTAAAGAACAGTTTTTATCCTTCAGCCATTTCTATGTTAAATGCTGCTAAGTGGCCATGTTGATAAGGAGTGCGTGCAATGCAATGTATGTAAGAATGGAATGTTATGCTGTCTTTGCTTTTGCTGGAAAATTGCACTTAAGAATTTCGTTGTACAATTTCGGTTGTTACAATGACAATAAAGATTTTCTATTCTCTATTCTATTCTATTTCTATTCTATTCTATATGCCCAGAAAATACGTGCAATCAAGTCGGCAGATATGCCCAGAAAATACGTGCAATCATGTCGGCAGATATGCCCAGAAAATACATGCAATCATGTCGGCAGATTTGCGCAGAAAATACATGCAATCATGTGGCAGACCTGCCCAGAACATACACCTGCTAATATAAATAAAAAAACAAAAACATTTACTCACCTGCAGCAGCAGACCTCCTGTCCCAGCCTCCATCCGGCGCGCAGCTCCCATTTTGGTAGCCTGGTGGGTGGGTGGGTAGGTAGCCTGGTGGGTAGGTAGCCTGGTGGGTGGGTTGGTAACTAGCCCGGTAGGTAGGTAGGTAGCCTGGTGGGTGGGTAGGTAGGTAGGTAGCCTGGTGGGTTGGTAACTAGCCCGGTAGGTAGCCGGGTGGGTGGTAAGGTAGGTAGCCAGGTGGGTAGGTAGGTAGGAAGCCTGGTGGGTGGGTGGGTAGGTAGCCGGGTGGGTAGGTAGGAAGCCTGGTGGGTGGGTAGGTAGCCGGGTGGGTAGGTGGTTAGGTAGCCGGGTGGGTAGGTAGGTAGGTAGCCGGGTAGGTAGGTAGCCGGGTGGGTAGGTAGCCTGGTGGGTGGGTAGGTAGCTGGGTGGGTAGGTGGTTAGGTAGCCGGGTGGGTAGGTAGCCTGGTGGGTGGGTAGGTAGCCGGGTGGGTGGTTAGGTAGTCGGGTGGGTGGTTAGGTAGGAAGCCTGGTGGGTGGGTAGGTAGCCGGGTGGGTAGGTAGGAAGCCTGGTGGGTGGGTAGGTAGCCGGGTGGGTAGGTGGTTAGGTAGCCGGGTGGGTAGGTAGGTAGGAAGCCTGGTGGGTGGTTAGGTAGTCGGGTGGGTAGGTAGGTAGGAAGCCTGGTGGGTGGGTCGGTAGCCGGGTGGGTAGGTAGGAAGCCTGGTGGGTGGGTAGGTAGCCGGGTGGGTAGGTGGTTAGGTAGCCGGGTGGGTAGGTGGTTAGGTAGCCGGGTGGGTAGGCAGGTAGCCCTTTGAGTAGCTATCCGGGTGAGGGGCCCGACTCCTATCCTATCCTCCCTCCCTCCCTCCCTTCCTTCCTCACCTCGGGGGGCCCCCCTCCCGATATGCGCGGCGGGAGAGCGGAAAATACGGGAAGTCTTCAGGGCTCCAGGCAGACGCTAGAGGCTCAGCCGCTTGGTCTCCAATATGTCTCCAACTCTGTTGACATATTGGAGACCAAGCGGCTGAGCCTCTAGCGCATGCCTGGAGACCCGGAGACATCCTCTATTTGCCGCTCTCCCGCCACGCATACCGGGAGAGGGCCCCCTGAGGTGAGGGAGGGAGGGAGGATAA
The DNA here is from genome assembly GCF_040937935.1 of Hyperolius riggenbachi. Classification (NCBI taxonomy): domain Eukaryota; kingdom Metazoa; phylum Chordata; class Amphibia; order Anura; family Hyperoliidae; genus Hyperolius; species Hyperolius riggenbachi. The sequence goes on from NC_090647.1 coordinate 551,758,128, forward strand.
GAGTCGGGGCCCCCCAGGAGAAAAAAAATAAAAAATATATATATATATATATATATAAAAAATACTTAATGGGCCCCTGAAGAAACGGAACTTCAGGGCCCCTCGTGCGGCGGCACGGCCTGCATGGCCGTATGTCCGCCACTGCATGTGACCATGCGTTGGGGAAGTCCAGCCCCCTGCAGTGACTTCTGGGAGGTGACATGGTGTGAGTGCTACACCCCCATTCCTTCATCACTGATTGGTGATCACTGGTAGGTGTGGCTGTTACAGCCATGGACTTGCCTTCCAGTATTTTAGGGGAAGTGCGGTTTCAGGGAGTAATGCAGTAGGGGTTCCTGAGTTGTAAAACTATGGGTTGCGGGAGCTGAAGGGGTTCCAAGAACTGCGGCCTCCATAGCTGACCAGATGTATGCCCGAGCCAAATGACAAAAGAAGGGTTTCAGAGAGGTTTCAAAAATTGGAAATTGATTCATTTATTCTATAGACTACTGTTGGATAAGTTTTAGTCCTATTTCCATAATCCTTGACCCTAGAAGAGGTCAGTAAAAGTGCCACTGTTGATGCCCTATCAGGAGTTTAGCATAAGGCTGGATTTCTGCAAAGGCCACATAGGTCATGGCCGAGGGCAGATGTTACACAGAAGGAAGGATGGAAATAGATGAGGGGGTGGCTGCACATGGAAGATGAGGCTGCAAAAAGGGAACAAAATATGGAGAAGGGGACGGGGAGCTGCTGCCCCCTGTACTGTACATGGCATGAAAAGGAGAAGCTGCTGTACATGGAATGGCGGGGAGGGGATGGGTTGCTGTACATACAGAGATGGCTAATATCTACAGAAGGGGGGCTGCACATGGAAAAGAAGTCACAAGAAAAGTGGCCCAGGGCATTACAAAATGTGAACCCTTCCTTGGGTCAGTGAAATAGCCGCTACTTCCTCAAGAGAAAGCTAGTTAAAGAGTACCTCTGGTAAAAAAAAAGACAGAGCCTGTCTTAATGATGAATGATTGGGGGCGTGTCATCTTTTCAAGCAGGTGATTGGTCTGCCCCGTCGATATTGTGACCCTGCTGAGTTTTTTCCAATTTTTTGCGTAGGTTCTGGCCACGCCCATCTGTGTTGCCTTAGCCTGTCCCCAGCTTGGCAGCCGCAATCATGACTTCAGAAACATGGTCACGACTGCACTGCCGAGGAGGGGGGCGGAGCATCACCTGCATAGCAGTCATTCAGTAGCGCTATGCGATCCACATCAGATCACTACCAAAAAGCTCTTCCACCTCCAAAGATCCCATATAGGTGCAATATATACCTAAATGTGCAACTCAGCGCACAAGATAAAATGGAAAGGGAGTCTCTCAGTGGAATATTAGAGAAGACACTTTTATTTGAGTATAGATATCTAAATATACAGTTACAATCACTCCAGTGGGGAGCCTCTTGGCAAATGCACTTCCCACTCAGTTTGGTACTAAAACCGGAGCTGCACTGTGACACACGGCGAGGTAATTATTAACTTTATTATATATTTGCAACTTGCCCGCCTGCTGTTGTATCCCCTGATGACGGCGGAAGGCCGAAACTAGTCGGGACGAGATCGGGCATGTATTGCACATCTGATCGCAAGTAATGGTTTTAGTACACACTGAGTGGGAAGTGCATTTGCCAAGAGGGTCCCTACTGGAGTAGGACCCTCTTAATGTGAGTGATTGTAACTGTATATTTGGGTATCTATACTCAAATAAAAGTGGCTTCTCTATATTCCACTGAGAGACTCCCTTTCCATTTTATCTTGTGCACTGAGTTGCACATTTAGGTATATATTGCACCTATATGGCATCTCTGGAGGTGGAAGAGCTTTTCGGTAGTGAGCTGATGTGGATCGCACAGCACAACTGAATGACTGCTATACTTTGAATTGGTGTCCAGGATACGCCGTTGCAGTGTCTGCTGTGTGACGCTTGGAGTACAGTAAAACTACCATTGTAGGGCGCCTCTGATCTAAAAAGAACATCATCTGCATCCCAAAGATGTCAGATCAGGTAAGTATTTGAGCCTGAGAACTCCCCTCCTCCCCCCCCCCCCCATCCCACACACACACACACACACACACACACACTCACACACTCATCTATCATCATTAAAGAGACTTTGTCTTTCTTACCGGTGGCACTCTTTAAAGAATACCTGAGGTGACATGTGACATGATGAGATAGACATGTGTATATACAGTGCCTAGCACACAAATAACTATGCTGTGTTCCTTTTTTTCTTTCTCTGTCTGAAAGAGTTAAATATCAACTATAACACATTTTCCTAGCAGAAAATGGCTCCTGAGAGGAAGAAAGAGATAAAAAAGGGAATTTCTTATCATTGAGGGTCACACTGTAATCATTTCCTGTCTGAGTCAGGACTGAGTCAGCCACTTACATACCTGATATTTAACTCTTTCAGCCAGAGAAAGAAAAAAAAAGGAACACAGCCTAGTTATTTGTGTGCTTGGCACTGTACATACCTGTCTATCTCATCATGTCACATGTCACCTCGAGTATCCTTTAAAACTTTATAATAATAATAATAATAATAGCAGTATTTGTATAGCGCCTTTCTCCTGTCGGACTCAAAGCTCATGCGAGGCAGCCACTAGAGCGCACTCAGTAGGCAGTAGCAGTGTTAGGGAGTCTTGCCCAATGAACTCCTTACTGAATTACTGGCTTACTGAACAGGCAGAGCCAAGATTCGAACCCTGGTCTCCCATGTCAGAGGCAGAGCCCTTAACCAGTACACCATCCAGCCACCGCTTTAGTGCTGCTACTGCTGCTCCTAAAGGCGCTTACGCTTAGCAGAAACCAATGTAGGATTCAGTTTGTGGAAGTAAAACTGTTATTACCAACGCAACATGGTAGAGGACCTCGGATTCTTTGGCCATATCTATGGAGATCTTTCCTACAATCCTTTTTTTTAGCATAACCCAGATAGGCACCAGAGCTTGCATTTCTTATTACTGAAAACCACCTCCTGTTCTGCAGCCCTGCTACCCCAGGTGCCCAGGCTGCGCATGCTCCGCCCCCCTCCCGCAGTATAGAACGCAATGGAACCGCTGGGAAATAGATTAGAGCTGCATGCTACAGGCAGCCGGATAGGGCTCGCTATGAGGAAAGCGCAGTGGAATTTCATAAGGTAATCAGGGCGTCCTGGGAGAATTGTATGATTTTAAACTGAAATAATAAAAGATTAATCGAGAAAAGGCTGAAATGAAAGCCATAAAAATGACAGATTGATATACGCGAGTCAATGTCTTTATGATTAGGACGGCGGGTAATTGGAACGCGCGTCTTCCATCCCACGGTCGGCTGGGTCTCATTGTCATCATCCCTCTGGTGGCTTAAACAGAAGCACTCCAATTCGACAAGCTTAAACAGTGGTTTTTAAGTTAATATTTTATTGAAATGCCTCCATATAGACTGCCGTAATGGGCAAGTCTCCAAGGGTTGTGTTAAATTGAAAATTCTGTGTGTGTGCGATCTACAAAGTCTGCTGTGCCAAGGCGTGTAATGGGGGAAATCCCAGCATGCTTTGCCAAAGAGTGTAATGGCTGCCTCCTGTATCAAGGCTCCGCTCAAAGCTCGGTTTTTAACTGTACAGTTTTCAAGTTTGATTCCAGAGCAGTTTTCTTCTGAAAAGTCAGCCAGGCATACAGTGGGGTGCGAAAGTTTTGGCAAACTTGTTAATCGTCATGATTTTCCTGTATAAATCGTTGGTTGTTACAATAAAAAATGTAATATAAATATATCATATAGGAGACACACACAGTGATATTTCAGAAATGAAATAAAGTTTATTGGATTTACAGAAAGGGCGCAATAATTGTTTAAATACAATTAGGGAGGTGCATAAATGCGGGCACTGTTGTCATTTTATTGATTCCAAAACTTTTAGAACGAATTATTGGAACTCAAATTGGCTTGGTAAGCTCAGTGACCCCTGACCTACATACACCGGTGAATCCAATTATGAGTCAACCCACAGACCAGCACCAAAGACCTACAACATCATCTTGCTGCAGATGGAGTCACTGTGCATCGTTCAACCATTTGTCACACTTTACACAAGGAGATTCTGTATGCGTATCTCAACCCACAGGAGCGAATTACATTGTTTTAGAAGCAACTTCAGCTCTGTCTGCTGACGGCACTGAAGTTACTCACTGTGCGGCGCTATAGCTGTAATTCCTATTACCGCCTATGATGGCGCCGGCTGTACCTAAATCTCCTGAGCTGTAATCACAGCGCTCGTCAGCCAGAACTAGAGATCTCTCCAGCTGGTGAGCAGTAGTGATGAGCACAAATGTCGCATAATCCTAATTTTGCATCTTCATTCTCAATTATGATGCAAAACCATAATGTGAAATTTCAGGAAAAATCTTAATGAATTTTGTTTGTTAACGTAATCAGGAACAATCATTTCACAATTTTGCGTAATTTTTGTGTCGTTTCATGACGACTTTAGTGGTTAATAGCAAAGGCCCCATATATGCCGTATGTTAAAGAGAAACCGTAACAAAGGATTGAACTATCAGTAGCTGATACCCCCTTTCCCATGAGAAATCTATTCCTTTCCTCAAATAGATCATCAGGGGGTTCTGTATGGCTGATATTGTGGTAAAACCCTTCCCACAGTGCAGGGCCGGTTTAAGCAACAATGGTGCCCCAGGGCAAAATAAACCTGGGGGGCCCCCCAACATATACCCCGGAACAAAAATCGGCATTAAGAGACCTTTTTTTGCAGCTGGTATAGTCAGGAACTCCCAATCGGTTGGAGCTCCACATTCTGGCTATCCCAGCCTGCATGGGGGACAAGGGGTTAAAAAGTTTCAGGAGGGGGGACCCCACAATTTTTTTAAATTCCCACACTCTAAACATAAAAAAGAAAAAAAATTGGGAAAATAGGAAAACATGCCAGGAATCTTCATACAGCCATATTGCGGCTGTATAGCGATCCCTGGCCAAAGCGCTGCAGCTGCGTATGGACCCCCTGGAAACCCCGTCAGGAAATGTATTGCGCTTTCGTTTGATGCATGTAAAATTACACTAACGTTAGGGTTGCTACTAAAAGTGACATTTACCGCATTTAAAAGTATACTTTTTTTCCTTCGAAACTTTAAAATCGATTTTCTCAAAAACTATAAGGTCTTTTTGAAAAATTGTTTTTTCCTCTTATTCCTAATGATCTCCTTAACATACCCTGCAAATTTAGGGTTTCTAGCATTTAGGGCTGGTGCACACCGAGCGGCTTTTTGGGCGTTTTCAGATCCGCTTGCGGCTGCGGATCCGCTTGGTCAATGTATCTCAATGGGGTGGTGCACACCAGAGCGGGAGGCGTTTTGCAGAAACGAATCCTCCCGGGGTGAGGCATTTTTTGGATTTCGGATGCGTTTCTGCCCCAATGTTAAGTATAGGAAAAACGCAAACCGCTCTGAAAAACGCCTGTTCAGAGCGGTTTTGCAGGCGTTTTTGTTACAGAAGCTGTTCAGTAACAGCTTTACTGTAACAATATATGAAATCTACTATACTGAAAACCGCAGCAGCAATCCACAAAACGCTAGCAAAACGCCTCATAAAAATAAAAAAAAGCGTTTAAAAATCTGCTAGCGTTTTGCGGATCTGCTAGCGGGTTTTGGTGTGCACCAGCCCTCTAGGTGGATTTGCTATTAACCATTAAAGTCGGCAGGTTTTTAAATGTGTTTTTATTTCCTTTGAAACTTTAAAATCGATTTTCTCAAAAATTATAAGGCCGATTTTGAAATTTTTTTTTTCGTCTTGTAGCCACTGGGGGCCCCTACAAGCTCTGGGGCCCTGGGGCAGCTGCCTCCTTTGCCTTAATGGTAGCGCCGGCCCTGCCACAGTGTGATGTCATGACATAAAACGTATCACCACACATGGTGCAACTTTCAAGATATTTTACTATGGCTAAACCTAACCCTACTCTCACAGAACCCTCCACTATTGATGCCTAACCAACCCCCCCCCCCCCCCCCTCCGGTGTTGCCTAACCCTTATGGAGGCATCTAGCCCTAACCCCCCTGGCGGCGCCTACACCTTACCCCCCCCAGTGTCTAAAACTTAACACCCGTCAAAGAAGATATATTTCGGCAAAGAGGGTAAATTTCAGCGCTTGGAGTTGCCGACGACAGGTGCGCCTTAATTTACCTTCTTTACTACAAATCGCAGCTTTATGAAAGGTGCCTGTGGCGGCACCCTTTTTTCCGTAAGGGCTCCTGCCCCCTATTTTCCTGATTTGATCCACATGACACAACCACCTGCCACATAGTTCTGAAGTGGACTCGCTAAAAGTCACGTTCAGTGCGTATAACTAGCAGCTATACTCCCTGTGGCGGTGAATTTAACAGACAACTGGCATTCTTCTTTAATTCAGTAGTACGGCGTATGAATGCAGATGAAATAAAGAAGTATTACCAGCTGCATCCATAACATATAAATCATCACCTTAACAGAAAATCAAAATGTTCTGTACGATAAATTATAGTTCAAACAAGAAGACGGACAATGGAGATCTCCCTGGGGGAGAAGCATGTTTTATGATTTTAACACGGACTATAAAACAAAGTTATAGATCTGACGTTTCCTGGGCGACAGCTATTATTTATTTATTATGAAGCATAAACCAAGTTTTATTTATTTAATGTTTTGCTGTGTTCAATGGCCGGACCCCTCGGGTGTTTTGCTGCAAAGAGGCAGGAAAGCGGAGTGTGTGTTCCCACACAGCGGCCGATCGCGTCTTGCGAGGTGTCTGCCTCTCCCCAAATTTATCAAGAGTCTGGTGAAGCTGGCAATTTGGGGGCCCGCTACCGGCGCAAGTTTGGGCGCCGACATAGGCTCCATTGAAATAGAGGCATTGGGGCGGGTGACTGATGTTTATTGGGCACTCAAATTTGCCCCCAATGCCTCTATTCCAATGGGTGTCAGCCCCGGGCCACCTATGAGACGGGGTGAGGAAGGTTCCTTAGGAGGCGGAAGTGGGGGGCGGCCCGCCTGGCTGTGGGAAGGGGGCAGGGCGGCGAGCTGGAGGGGGTAGCAACCAGGAAGGGGGAGCAGTGGGCACAGCAGTGGGGAGGGGAGTCAGATACCCCCTCTCTCACCTGGGGCTACCCTGTCCATTCTCCCCCTCCAGCTATGAGCGCAGCGTGTGTCAGTAGCAGGCGGGGAAGTAATTACTTACTTACTTGCGTTCCACCACTTGCTGCATCACTTCCTGCAATGCCGCCCACTGAAGTACAGTGGTTGTTTAAAAGGAAATAAATACGGCAGCCTTCATATCCTTCTCACTTCAGTTGCCCTTTAACTACTAGCCGACCACTCCATGCCAACTGGCGTGAATGCGGCGGCAGCCACAGGACCGCTCCATGCCGATTGGCTGAACAGCCTTGTATGGGGCTAGCAGGAGATCGCGCACGCCGATGCACACGCATCTCCGCTTGGAAGGCGGCAGAGAATGTTAAACGGCGAAACGCCGTCTAATTAGGCTGTACAGCGATGCAATCTAAGGCAGCGCTGTACTGGGGACAGCCGTGTGACACAGCTGTCCCCCTGGGGGACACAGGAGTGATCTGCTGTGATAGGCGGACTCTGGGATGGCAACCCTGGGGGTGATCTGATCCCACCAACAGAAAGCTCTGTTGGTGGGGAGAAAAGGGAGGGGGGTGATCACTTGTGTGCTGAGTTGTGCGGCCCTGCAGTGAGCCCTTAACTCTGCAGTGGCCTAATTAGGGAAAAATGGCCTGATCTTTAACACCGCGGTCCTCAAGTGGTTAATCCTTCTCTGACCTACAGTGCCTCTTAAAAATTGCCTCAAAATAACTAATTAAAAAAAAAGGAATGAAGAAAAGAACATTGAGCAAAAACTACTCTTTTTTTCTTCCCTCAAGCAAATATGGAGTTCAATAGCTTTTAACCTATTTCCATGGAAAAACTCATGAAAACACATTCTGTAAAATGCACTGGCGGTCGTAGTACATTTTTTTTTTATCCTGAAGGTCAGCAAACTACATCCCCATCGATTCTTGCAGCCAGGCAGCTGTTCGATACTCTATTGTTGAGCTAGACCCGCCACCGAGGATTCCCACCCTTGGGACCTCATCTAGGCTAACTGTTAAACAAACATTGATTGCGCCGAGCTGCAAGCCATCCGTCTGTGAGCGTGCGAGCCGTCATGTGACTGCCCATAATTCCTACAATTCATTTGTTTCATGATATGTCATCTTGTACCGAAAGAGACGGAGAGATGGGGGGGTTGGTGGATGGGGGGGGGATCCAATTTGAGTTCCCCGTCGTTGTGCAAACGAGGTGGCCTGAAAGTGAAAAGATTGTTTCCGAATAATCCTTTATTTTAACCACATTCAATCTCATTTTCCCGAGATGTCGGATTGGCGGAACGGCTCATTATCCGGCCTGAAATATTTCAGAAAATTTCAGTTCTTAACCTGATTCTTTTTTTGGGTGTTGTTTAATATTATGCAGTGGCGATGCTCAGAAACGCTTGTGATAATATCAACCTGGCATTTAGCTTTTAAAGCATCCGGGGTTTTTTTCTTCTTTTTTTTTTTTCCCCCTACCTTTGTTTTTTCTTCGCTGCTCACATTGGGGATATATAGTGATATTGAAAGAGAAACGAGGATAAAAGCATTTAGAGAAAACAATTCTGTTCCTTTAAGGATTCCCAAAGTGACATGTGACATGTGACATGACACCCATAGCAAGTATAGCCACAAAAGCACCTGATCTGAAGGATGGACCCCTTTATCAGAGGGAGTGAAGTAATAGTTGGGGCCCCTTACAGCTCTGGGGCCCCTGTGGTCAGAGGGACTTCTTCCCTGTAGTTACGCCCCTGGCAGTTACCAAAGGGGGCCACCTGAATGAATAACAGCGGCTAGCAAAATGGGTAGATTATAAAAAGGGCAAGTGACTGACCAGTCTGCCAAATCCCCCTCATTATTGGTAGTTAAAGGATACCCGAGGTGACATGTGACATGATGAGATAGACATGTGTTTGTACAGTGCCTAGCACACAAATAACTAGGCTGTGTTCCTTATTTTCTTTCTCTGCCTGAAAGAGTTAAATATCAGGTATGTAAGTGGCTGACTCAGTCCTGACTCTGACAGGAAGTGACTACAGTGTGACCCTCACTGATAAGAAATTCCCGTTTTTAGCTCTTTCTTGCTCTCAGAAGCCATTTTATGCTAGGAACGTGTTTTATAGTTGGCATTTCTTATCAGTGAGTGTCACACTGTTGTCACTTCCTAGCAGAAAATGGCATCTGAGAGGAAGAAAGAGATAAAAAAGGGAATTTCTTATCATTGAGGGTCACACTGTAGTCATTTCCTGTCTGAGTCAGGACTGAGTCAGCCACTTACATACCTGATATTTAACTCTTTCAGGCAGAGAAAGAAAAAAAGGAACACAACATAGTAATTTGTGTGCTAGGCACTGTACATACACATGTCTATCTCATCATGTCACTTTGGGTATCCTTTAATAATAAAAAGTATCCAGTCGTTGCTCACAATGTCTATCTCAATGTTTAACTTAATTAGTAAAAAATATTGACTTGTCAATATTTACATTAACTTTTGAATGCAAAACCATTTTCATGTGCTTGTGTGAGATTTGCAGTATTTACATTTTTGTTTTTTATTGCTTTGGGATTTCAGTAACAGATTTTAAGTCTTTTTTTTTTTAACAGTTACATAAAGTCTTTTTTTTTTAAACATTTGGTTCACTCAGACATCTGCAGCTGCTTCGCCGCAGAATGAGAGTCACATCAGCGCCTTATTTTTGGGAACGCAGAGGTGTTAGTGACCTTCACGGCGAACTGAAAGAGAAAAAGCAAAATAATAGTTTTTTTTTTCATAGTACCAGCAAATCTACAACATCACTTTTCTTGATGATTTCCGTAAACTATTAAAAATCTGCTGAGACGTTCCTGGCGTGAAAGGCGCAGCGAGTAGAGAGACGGAGAGGAAAAAAAAAGATTTTGCCTTCGCAAAACTAACAATCTGTCTCAAGGACACAAAGCACCAGTTGTTTAAAAGTACTTGAGAGACCTGAGAAACTTAAAGTGGACCTGAACTCTTGCACAGGGCAGAAGGAAATCTGCGACTAATCACAGCTGTAATTTGATCTCTCAGCTGCGTCAGCTGGATGCCTCTGCAGAGCAGCTAATTTGTAAACAGTCTGTTAACCCTATGTCTGCCTCCATGAAAGCAGGAAGTAGACACTGCAGATTAATTGCAGGATTTGTATCAGCTGTTACAAAGACATATTTTGACTTAAAGAGGATCTGTAACATCAAAAGATCCCCTGGGGGGTACTCACCTCGGGTGGGGGAAGCCTCCGGATCCTAATGAGGCTTCCGACGCCATCCTCCGTCCCTCAGGGGTCCCGCTGCAGCCCTCCGAGAATAATGACGTCAATATTTACCTTCCTGGCTCCTGCGCAGCCGCTCTGACGGCTGTCGGCTCCGAACTACACGGAAATACCCGATCGCCGTCGGGTCTGCTCTACTGCGCAGGCGCAAGTTTCCGGCGCCTGCGCAGTAGAGCGGACCCAACTGAGATCGGGTATTTCCGTGTAGTTCGGAGCCGAGAGCAGCCACAGCGCCCCCGCTGGAGCCAGCAAAGGTAAATATTGAACTGACAGTCGGCTCTGTCACTGGCTGTTCGGAGGGCTGCAGCGAGACTCCCGTGGGACAGAGGACGGCGTGGGAAGCCTCATTAGGATCCGGAGGCTTCCCCCACCCGAGGTGAGTACCCCCCAGGGGATCTTTTTGACGTTACAGAGTCTCTTTAAATGTTATTATGTCATTGCGTATCTTTTTGAGCAGAGAGGAAGGTCTGAGTTTAGGTCCGCTTTAACTGCATCTGGCCCCATGTCTCTTTTTTTATATTACAGATATAATTGATGCTATTTTGTTTTACCATTTCTTTTCATATTTGAGCTGGGATTGTTCTTGCAGTCCCTGCCTTTAAGCTCCAGACCGGTGTAGCTCTGCAGCCCTATGTAGGGGTAGCTAAGGTAGTGTGTGTTCTGAGCGCTTTCAAATTTCTCTATGTCAGAATCCGCTCTGCTGGCCTCCAATTATCCTGCAATCTGCTTGTCTGCTTCCTTTGAAGGTTTTCAGTATAAATGTCACTTCCTCCCAGCATCCCTTGCTCGTCATAGTTTCTGTTTAGTGAGACTAACCTTAGAGCCTCAGCCTCTTTGTATCTTGTTGCTAATATTCTAGTGTAGTTAATTCTTGGGGAGAGCATTTTGCACTCTACTAGTGCAGTTAGGTTTGTGTATTATTTGTACCTAGTCTTGTCTTGTCTTGTCCTGTCCTTGCGATTGTACTATCTCCAGCGGTGGCTGATAGTGAATCGTTCAGTCCTGTTCCTAGATCGCATTCGCCCTAGCTCTAGAGGTGGTGGATCTCCCTTGTCTGTGTCTTAGAATATAACCTTGGCAGTGGTTGCTACTGGTTACTCCTTCAGTCTGTTTTGTCTGAAACGAACGCTTGCTGTTGTCTGGTGTTAGGCAACCGATTAGCAAGCGTTCCCGCTATCTGTTTGTCTTTGTTTTCCATGTTCATACGTTAGTCAGGGTTGGTACGTTTTGTCACTGTTGTGCTTAACGTGCGGTGACCGTGCTATTAACACGCTTGTCACTGTTGCGCATAACGTGCGGTGACCGCGTTTAGTTAGGTCATTTGTTATTTTCCTTGGCGTTCAGATTGTAGCTATTTGCTGTGTTTTCCTTATTCAGTTCATGCTCTGTCTTTTCTCAGTCTTATGTTGCTGATAGCAATCGCTTTTCTTGTGATTGGCTTTCTCACTCTGCTCTGTTCTGTTGTGATATGTCTACCGTCGCTGGGTGGCGACTAGATTGGTAGACATTCATATAGTCTGTCTCTGTTCTTGCTTTCTTCTGAGTTGCTACCTTGTTTACATTGCCCGGTGTTGCTTCATCGTGCAATTTCCATCTGGCATCTGTGGATGTACAAAGGACTTGTTCCTCTGTACTCCACAGCTCCACCTGCTGGTTGGAATTCCCCTCTACAAATATATACTGGGTACTCTGCTTCTGTGATTGTGGGGATTTCCATCTGCTTCAGCGCACGTGGTGTGCACTGACTGTGGAAATCGCCCGCAGATCATTACACTCTATAGATAGATGGAAGTTGTATAAAGATTAGGGATTGTCAACGAGATTAAAAAAAAACAAAAAACAATTTTTACAAGATTCTGCAATTCTGCAATATTTTTTTTTTGTTATGCAAACATGCAAGATTCAAAATGGACCCATCAAATTCACTTTGGCCTTATTTGATGGGACTATTTTCAAGCAGCATACATTTGCATGCAAAATGTACATAATCCCAGGCATGTAGACAGTGCTAAAGATCCGTAGCTCGTTCCACGCATCTATTCCCAGGTGCCCCAAATATCCCCCCAGATGTCCCCCTGTGGGTGGCAGTACTCACCTATTCCAGCCACTTGGTCTTCTTAGTCTGCTTTTTCCCTCTAGTGTCTGAGAATAAATCAGACGCTAGTAGGAGAAGCCCACAAAAAAAGATGTCTCCAAACTCGGAGAGTGGGCGGAGGAGGTAAGTATTTCCACCCGCTGTGCAACTCTGCTGAGGTGGTGTCTGGAGGAACATTCAGGGCATTGAGAAGGACACACAATAACATCCAGCATGCGCTCATAAAGGCACCACAGCTCCCAGCATTTCGCCATAGATGCCCCACAGCTCCCACCATGGCACCACAACCACCAGCATGACCCAATAGAGACACCACTGCTCACTTTATTTATGTTGTGCTGTGTATATATGTATATCATTTTTATTTATTTATTTATTTATTTATTTTAATGGAGAGGGGGCTTCATCCAACATTTTGCTGGACCGGCCTACTTACTCCACTGCTAAATTCAAGTATAGTTGGCTCCACCCATGACCACACCCACATTCTATTGCGTGAACCATGTGCACCGGAACTTTTAGAATCCTAGCAACACCCCTGCCTAATCCTGCATCATCTCGGAGAAGGAAAGGATTAAACAAAATTAAGGATTAAACAAAATTAGGGCCCTAGGCAAGATAACAGTTTTTGCCCACCGCTGATGACATGGGTGTAACTAGAAATCACTGGGCCCTCCTGCGAATCTTTGCATGCCCCCCCCCCCTTCCCCCTGCCTAACTTGGGGAGGGGTAGAAAGGTTGGTGGCTCGGTGCTGTACATTGTACACAAGAGCCTGCTGCACACTGCATAGGGACTGTCTACAAATCTTTGTCTAAAAAACTTTGCATGATTCCTTATCAGTGGCTGAGCAGATGCAGTCATTAGAACTATTATGCAGACAACAGAAAGCGTTTTCTTTCCATACCCTTAGTTGTAAGGATCTCAGGACAGGGGGAAAAAAACTTCTCCCCCCCCCATGGGGCCCCTGCAGGTTCTGGGCCCTCCTACGGCTGCATTCCTTGCAGGGTCTATTGTTACACCGCTGGCTGATGATGATTACCTGGCTTTTTTAGTTATATTTGGTGGAGGCTAGTATCCACCAGGCCTCTAGACTCTTTCCAGGCCCTAGGCAACTGCCTAGGTTTGCCCTTGCTGAAGATCCAGCTCTGCCTCAGAGTTATTTGCATCTCACTCACCTTCACTAATTAGGATATTACCTAGCTAGCATGCAAACCAAGGCACCTAACCAGAGAGGCCGGAACCCAGAGATGGAGGAAGATGTAATGGTGCCCTAGGCAAGGTAGTAGATGTGGGCCTCCCTTGTGGTCATTTTGGTAAGCTCAAGTGGAGAGAGGTCAAAGAAGATGGCAAGGGGCCCCCTTGACACCCACTGGGCCCCAAGTACCTGCTTAGGTTGCCTGGTGGACAATCAAGTACCTGCTTAGGTTGCCTGGTGGACTGCTCTGCCAGCAGTGCCCAGCACCAGACCTCCTGTGATACAAAAACTAAATAAAAAAACAACACAAAAAATAAACAAAACAAAAGAAAATAAAACAATATATCTGGACAATCAGCTTTGGACAGCCAGACCCTGAAATAATCCTGTGAGCAGAATCCTTCTGCTTCATCTCCGTTGATAATAAGTAAAGGTTAAACGTCACTTATGACTGGAGAGGATTTCAGCCAGACATAATGATCTGTTTTTCCACCGAAGCGACTGTTTCCGATGTTTGCACATGGAAATGGCCTTCTGGTTGAGAATGGAAATTGTTTTTTTGTGTGTGTTGATGCTAAGCGTGGCAGGCTGCCTGATCCCTGCGTTGGAAATCTCCTCCGGCAACTGCAATCACCTCCTGGTCCCCGCCGCGACGCGTTGCTCTGACACCCTTAATTGAACGGTGCTTGCCTGATTCCCTCTGACTTCCATTACTCCTTATTTGCATACTGAAGAGCAGCACTGTCACAACCTGTTGATGGAGGCTTCTGCGCCAGTACGGGAACATCTGCCGGGGTCTGAGTTAGAGACAATGGAATTCGGAGAGATTAAAGAACGGTGAGAGATGGGCACCGATGCCGCTCTGGGATGTGGCGTTGTTTCCAATTCCTGGGGATGGCCCCAACGAATGGAAGATCCAACCCAGAACATGTGTGGCTCTTGTTTTCACACCTGATTGACGACTTCGTGAAATTCTGCCAACATTTAGCTTTAACACCGCTTAATTCAGGTGCTTGGCCCTGCCAACAGATAAAATATCAGAATGTTACGCACACCGTTATTATTCACTTTGAAATGGTTATTTCATCTGTATTTTCAGTGTTTCTTCTTTACCAATCGGCTGCCCTAACTGATCTCCTTCAAACTCATAACCTCTTCCCCAGTATAGCCCTTCCTGACCCCTAACTCTAACATTCCACCATAGTAACCTCCTCCCTGTCCTGTAACCCCAGCCTTCTCCATTGTAAAATCCTTCCTGACCCCTAACTCTAACATTCCACCATAGTAACCGCCTCCCTGTCCTCTAACCTCAGACTTCTCCATTGTAAAATCCTTCCTGACCCCTAACTCTAACATTTCACCATAGTAACCGCCTCCCTGTCCTCTAACCTCAGACTTTTCCATTGTAAAGTCCTTCCTGACCCCTAACTCTAACTTCCCTCGATAGTAACCTCCTCCATGACCTCTAACCTCAATCTTCCTCCATTGTAAAGTCCTTCCTGTCCTCTAACTCTAAAATTCCCTAAAGTATCCTCCTCCCTGACCTCTAACCTCAGCCTTCTCCATTGTAAATCCCTTCCTGACCCCTAACTCTAACATTCCACCACAGTAACCTCCTCCCTGGGCCTGACCTCTAACCTCAGCATTTCCTCCATTGAAAATTCTTTCCTGACCCCTCACTCTAACATCCCTCCATAGTTACCTCCTCCGTGACCTCTAACCTCAGCCTTCCTCCACTGTAAAGTCCTTCTTGCCC